>NC_041338.1:35223195-35238195 GCF_004354835.1 Perca flavescens
ATACAACGCTGAGGTTAAGACGACGTGAAAATACATCTATTAATGACATTATTGATATCTGGGAAATATCTGGAAATGAGATGGAGACTGAACAAATGCTGAGTACAATGAGTTCAGACTAATGCAGCTTTATTCACACAACAAACAAACATACTTTCATGAAAGAGAGAACAGTTGACATGCACCAAATGTAAATGCCAAGGTTTCTCCTAGAAAGGAAGATGACCATGTGTATACCCTCCTAAGAGCATGTAACCATAGTGTCTCTACGAACATCAGAATAACTCCTCCTTTATACTTTAACAGCTTTATAGACCAGAGAGAGATAAATGTACTTTTGAAGTTCCTATACTATTACTGTTTTGTTGTAACATATTCAGTCAATGTCATAGGTTACAACGGGGAACGAGAATCAAGAAAACTACAATGAGTAAAGCACAAATAATGCTTCTGGAGGAGTTGTTGTGTTTTGTGTTTATTCAGGGCCTCGATGTGTCAGAGCGGGCCGTCTCACTTCCCCAAGCTGCAGGACCAGTATGAACCCTGCATCTAATTCAGGATTCTTCTAGTTAAATGTAAGACTTTCTAAGACCTTTTTTAATACCACCTAGGATGAGCTTTTAATGTCAACTTCACGGCCATTTATTGGAAAATCAATGTGGGTTTTAGGCCCGAGAAAAAAAACAGTTAACGTTACCTTAAAGGCACACTATGCAAGATTTTTACTTAATACTTAATACTACTTAATATAACAGCTTTGAAGTCATTTCGATGGTAAACGAACTCGTAGTAGAGCAAATCATCCCGATAGCAGAGCAAGGGGAGGGACGCCGCTGGCAGAACCAGCAATGCAGATTTGAGAGGTGGCGCCCCACCAAATCTCGCGAGAATCACGACTTGCTTTACGGCATGACGTCACATACATCAACAACAGATAAAGCCTAGTACACACCGAGCGTCTGGCGAGGTCGGTGACTTGAGTCTGTTCGGTGTACCTAGGGCATCAAAAGTTTTGGGGGCGCCGTGTCGCCCTTAGGTCTACTTCCCATTAATAATAGAATTAGAATGAGAAGCGAAATAAAACGTGTTTATTAAACATGATCATCCTCCACACCTTAATTTGTCAACCTTTCATTACGCGACGTTTACAGTCTCTGGGTCGGACTCAAACACACGGAGCTCTGTGGGTCTCGTAGTGTCCACTCTCTTAGTGTCCACTCTCTTAGTGTCCACTCTCTTAGTGTCCACTCTCGCTGTAGAAATAGAGACGAGCAGCGGCACAGACACGGAGCTGCTGCAGCGCACCTTCCCTGGTCTGAGCAGCTTCAGGTTTATGATGTGGGCATGCTGCGGCAGATGTGTCCCTATTTCTGCGTAGTTTTGTGTTTCCACCTCCGATGTAGAGCAGCGTAGCCTACAGCCTCTTCCCTAAACTGTCTCATTCAGAGACCAGCATCCCAAACAGGGCTCTGTGTCTGTCAGGAGGTCTGAGATCTACCGTATCAGCAGAGCAATCACGCAATGCACAGCAGACTATGGTGCAGGTGGATTGTTTTCTAAAATATAGTGACTTTATTCTTGTAATAGTCTATTGTATTATCACTTTATTTTTTCACAATATCACAACACTGGCCTTTGGGTTGCCAGACCAGTTATGATTAGACCAAATGTTGGTGCAATCTGACTTACATGGAAGCTAGAAACTAAAATGAACACACATTCCTACTCTATCGCTGACACAGAACTGTGGAGATCTGGCAATGTGAGATTGGGGGGGGGGCGCAAAACTCAATCTCGCCTAGGGCAACCAAAGGGCTAGAACCGGCCCTGTGGAGACGTATTACGTCTCGTCTCTTCGGTGAGTTCTGAGGAACTTTTTGGACCAACTCGGGGACACTGATCAGTCCGACTGGCTTTCCTGCCGATGGTCGGCCGTCTGGTCGGGGTGTCTGGGCCTTAAGAAGCAGCCTCTATGGAAGACACTAGCACGCATTTCAGACGTGAAACGTGTTTTTGCGTTATCTTGTATTGGCTAGCTTGACACGCAAGCTAGTTTACCAGCTGAACTCAGGTGTTGTGAGGTGTATTTATCATGTAGTCCTTTGTCTGGTCAGCAGACATCTTCTGAGTCTATTTTTTGATGTGTGACCTTAGTGAACAAAATTTAAGACTTTTGAGGTCTTATTTTTAGAATATTAAATTTAAGACTTTTTTAATACTTTTAAGACCCCACGGGTACCCTGTAATTCATCATCATCGTCATCATCATCATGGGTTACATAAGACAGAAAGCAGTTAAACCCTTAAGACCCTCTCAGATTGTTTAATTTGCCGTGGCAGGCACAACAGAGCCAATTGAAGAGAGATTTAATTCAGTGCCAGAGATTAGTCCACTTAACTCATCATTGGGGTTGGATATACAGTAGTGCTAAAACAATTATTTTAAAGCAGTTCCGGTGCCTAAACTGCACTGTGAGCAAATATAAACCATTGTTTTTATTGAAAATCTTTTAGGCTATATTTATATCGCTACGTTTTGGTTTAAGAGGAATATCTTTTGCTACGTTTCCTCCTCTCATTCCCCCTTCTCTGGCGTTTCACCCTCTCATTCCCCTGCTCTGGCGTTTCACCCTCTCATTCCCCCTTCTGTGGCGTTTCACCCTCTCATTCCCCCTGCTCTGGTGTTTCCCCCTCTCATTCCTCCTGCTCTGGTGTTTCCCCCTCTCATTCCCCCTGCTCTGGAGTTTCCCCCTCTCATTCCCCCCTGCTCTGGCGTTTCACCCTCTCATTCCCCCTGCTCTGGCGTTTCACCCTCTCATTCCCCCTTCTGTGGCGTTTCACCCTCTCATTCCCCCCTGCTCTGGTGTTTCCCCCTCTCATTCCTCCTACTCTGGTGTTTCCCCTCTCATTCCTCCTGCTCTGGTGTTTCCCCCTCTCATTCCCCCCTGCTCCACCTAAAACGTAGCATGTTAATGTAGCCTTAGATAACTCTCTCTCTCTCTCTCTCTTTCCCCCCGTCCAATTCGGAATTCACAGTGGGGTTAGCCATTAGCTCTAGCCAGGTTAGCCATTGTTAGCAGTCCCAGTTGATAACAAGGCATGACTGTTTTTCTTGCAGACAAGCAGAGTTAAAACATGTAACTAGAGCTAATAACTGCATGTTTGAGCTTGGGGTACTGCACTGTACGAGGTTGTCCTACTTCCATGCTCGGAAATCCGAGTTTAGGGGGCGCATTTCTTTTTTCCTCAATTTTCCTTGAATTTCCTTTAACTGTTACATTGCAGTGCGGTTCGCTGAACCAATTTGAAAGATGTCTATTAGAAACTATAGCTTGAGGGTTATAAGTTATATAAATTACCCTTCAAACTACCAAAAGAAGAATCACTAACTGTCGGGATATCTCAGACTCTGCTGCTTCAATTTTGACCTCTCTTTGTTTAAACTCTTGGAAGCCCCCCCAACTTCATGTAGGTGAAACACTTTAAAGGATTTAATATTAGCAGCTGATATACTACACTGATCTTTTGCAGCACTTCGTCCTGTACAACACATTTAGGTGTAAGAAAGCTCTTTGTCCTCACCTTCACGGACTTCATCTTGCTTCCCAACATTCGCTCAATTTCGTCCGAATAATCCTTCACCAGGTCGTTTCCGTCCACCTCCACGATCTTAACGATGGACTCGACATCCTTCAGTTTCTGAGAGGAAACAAACACAGATCGTAAACTGATGGATTCAACGATACTAGAACTCTTTATATATTTATATAGTGGACAAACTCAAGGCCCTTGGCACAATATATCATTTTTTTTTCAAATGGCACAATAAATACATTGCGAAAGGCTGCGAGATATCGCGAAAGACACTAAGAGATTTTTTTGTTAGTTCAGCTGCTGGTCACGTGACGCCGGCTACAGAGCTCCGTGAACGGTCGATCGTATGCTAGTTGAGTTTAGCCTGACGTCGTCATACTCAGATAGAATCTGAGTCTGATGCTGCTCCACTGGGCTGTGATTATGGGGGCGTGTTTCAACCGAACCAGGATAGAGAATGCCTCTGCACTCAATTGGATAGACCTACAACCAATCAGAGCAACGGATAGACCTACAACCAATCAGAGCAACGGATAGACCTACAACCAATCAGAGCAACGGATAGACCTACAACCAATCAGAGCAACGGATAGACCTACAACCAATCAGAGCAACGGATAGACCTACAACCAATCAGAGCAACCGATAGACCTACAACCAATCAGAGCAACGGATAGACCTACAACCAATCAGAGCAACGGATAGACCTACAACCAATCAGAGCAACGGATAGACCTACAACCAATCAGAGCAACGGATAGACCTACAACCAATCAGAGCAACGGATAGACCTACAACCAATCAGAGCAACCAATAGACCTACAACCAATCAGAGCAACGGATAGACCTACAACCAGAAGTCACAGAAGCTGCAAGTCAAAGTCAGGCTTCGACAGAGCAAAGACAGAGGCGGCAGTTTCAGTTACTTTTGATCAATCAACCCTGACAATTTGATTGGTCCGAACAGCTCTGGCTCGAGCATAGTTGCTCCATAACAGATCAAGTCCAGACCGAACTTCCCGAACTCAAATGTTGTGGGCGGGGCTAAGTTCGGCTGGCGTCCAGGCTATCAATGTGGTGCACACAGTAAAATAATATGTTGAAAACATTTAGAGTACAGTGCCTTACTTTTATATGTACGAATGGTTAATGGGAATAATGAGATGATTTGCAAACAAGTTATATCATTTCTTGTTTAAAGCATAAATTCAGTTATTCTGTAAAAAATTTTTTTGGCTCCAGTCGGAGATCTTAATTTGATCGGCTTAATTTCCAGACAGTAATTGAAAAAGGTGAAACGGTGAAAGTGATCCAACCCTGTAGGCAGATTTGTTTGTTTTTATTAAATCATTCGGATTGAGAGATTCACTCTCAGATTAAATCAGCTGCTGCGACGTGGAGATGAGTGTTTTTTGTTTTCACAGCGAGGCGCTTTGAGGTAATCAGGTCACTTTCTCTGGATCAAGAAGCTCGAGGTGGATCAGCCGGCCGAGAGAGGAGGGACGGCCTAGTCTGGTTATTTACACTCTGAATCAATCCATTAAGTAATTCGCTAAGTCCAATTAGTCCAAAGCAACACACTCACTGACACAAAACCAACATTTGGTTTTACGTGAGTGGATCTTCTTCTGCATCCATTAACACCTGGAACTTTGGGTGAGACTTTAAAGGAATTCAGTTCACCCGAAAACAATACAAATTGTGCTGGAATACTTGGTCTTTACTCAGCTCTTGGTCCCAGAAAGTTTTATTTTGCATGGTGATAAGGAGAACGGAGCACCAAATTAATTAAGTGAGTGACTTTTCACAGAGTCACTAAATGCTTTACAGGGGTATAACACAAAAAAACACGACATATTATGAGACACGATACACAATCAGTATTACACAATAATACCGAAAGTGCCGATCTTCTAGCCTGGTTGACACCAGACACTTCTCAGTTTTAACTGAAAAGGGTCTGGGGGTTAGGGTTTGCCGGAAGTTCGTCAGGGTTTTCGCAGGCTAGCGATTTTCTGGAGCTTCTTCTGCACCGGGAGGTCAGTGGGTAGCGCTGATGGGTAGACTGCTCTGTATTCACCTAAACAGAACATTATCCATAATCCAGACTGTATGATTAATGTCCTCTGGACAGACTCTGCTAATACAACTAGTTCCCAGAGTTTACTGTCACCAACCTTGACATCCCAGCTGTGAGTCCCCGAGATAAAGCCCTTCAGAGCCCAAGACAGAGTTCTGTTCAATAAACCTCTCGGGATTATCAGGAAACTGTTCATCTCCTCCCCATTGCACACCGGTCAAATCTTCAGACAGGATGAGGTTTGCACCAGCAGTGTTTGGGTCCAGAATTACAGGAGTGCAGGAGCCCCTCCTTGATCTTGTTCCAGATGTTGAAGCTCAGGTTGCCCAGGTGTTTGGCCTCGTCTATCAGATCTCCTGAGAGCAGCTGTGGAGCATCCAGCAGGGGGGACACTGTCCACTGCAGCCTTGTAGTTGATCAGGAAGGAGACGTCTTCAGCTCTCAGCTGCTCCTCTGTGGCTCTGACTGAGCCTGAAAGAGCCGCTATCTCGGTTCTTCTCCTTCATCCTCTTGACTATTCTGCTCCACTTCCTCCCTCAGTGCATCTATCCTGGCCTCCTCTTCTTCCATCTAAAAACTGGTGGAGCTTCTTAAACTGCTCTTTAATCTGCATCTCTATGCGTCGGGCCTGGACAATCATGTGATCTGCTGTTTGATCACATTTTACTTTAACTTTTTCAAAAACATTTAACTTCTCCTTTAAGTTAAGATCCAAGAGAGAGCTTTAAGGGCTCAAGAGCTGTCTGAAGTTCCTTCCTGTGTTGTCTTGCAGCTTCATCGAGAGGTCTGATTGAGAAGCGTTTGAGTTCCTCAGCGTGATGGTGGTGATGGCGCAGTGGATATGACACATACCTTTGGTGTTGGAGACCTGGGTTCAATTCCCACTGCGTTACATCAACCAATATGTCCCTGAGCAAGACACTTAACCCTTAGTTGCTCCAGAGGCGTGCGACCTCTGACATATATATAGCAATTGTAAGTAAAAAGATAGAAAAAAAATAGTTCAATACAGACACCGAATGTTTATATTTACTAATTTAATATATTATCTTACTGTGTGGAAGTGAATGGGATCATTATTTTATGTGTAAGTCAACATCATTACGAGGTGCACCTGAATGCAGCATGAGTTGTGGGAGAGTGGGAATTACTGGAATTGTTGGGTCTTTGTAAATTATAGAGTGTGGTCTAGACCTACTCTATCTGTAAAGTCTCGAGATGACTCTTGTTATGATTTGATACTATAAATAAAATTTAATTGAAAATTGAGTTTACGAGTGGCACCTGAATGCACCATGAAGTCCCATTGGAAGCCACATGCTTTACCCTTTGTTGTTTGTTTCTGTAACTTTTTTCTCCTCCATAATGTTGTTGCTCCGTCATCTCTCTGCGTCTGGAAAAGTGCAGCTGCAAGGCTGCGTTACTTTGTGTCTTTAACTGCATGCCGGTAAACTACACTGTGTCCTACACTTTGATGTGTCAGTCCAGGTTCAGCTAGTACACTGTGGCCCTCATTTATCAACCTGACGTAGAAACCAGCGCAGATATGAGCGCAGAAATCATCTTACGACAGGCTTCGTATCACACCAATCGGAGCGTAAGAATGGTCGTACATTGATAAATGCAGAGGCTGGAAACGATCGTAATTTAAATATCACGCCCCAATATATTCTCGGTTTTGAGGCCTCGCTCCTGCAATTTACGACATGGCGAGACGTAATCCGGCTGAGAAGTGCTACTTTTCAGAGGTGAAGATTGAAACCCTGATTTCTCAGATTCATTTGCAGTAACGTATGTACTATTTGGCAGCCTGAAAACTGGTATTAAAGGCTGTAGAAAGAATGCTGAATGGAAAAAGATCACTGATGCAGTCAACAGTGTTGCCGTAGTAAATCGGACTCAAGCTGAACTTTATTTAATTTATACATCCTTGACATGTGTATGCTAATGAAGCTCAGCGTAAATTCTTAAAGGAAGACTTCATATACCGTTTCCATCACTCATAATGATCAGCTGTTTCATGGTACGTCACTTGTCAGTAGTAATCAGAGCAGCTGTGTCGTTGTTAGTTAAACCAATCAGGGTTGGCCATTTGTCGACGAGCCTATCACAGCTTGATACCCTGCTTTAAATCTGCTCTCTCTTCCACGGTTGGCAGTTGTCGTTTCAGGAAATAGAGTGCGTTCCGCCTCCTCCTCTTCTGCCACCGGTGGTCACGCCCTCGGACCTGGGTTTCATCTATGCTTGGCTGTTGATGGTTCCTCTATTTATTCTCCACCACCAGTGTCTGGACTCCATCAGGGGATTTGTTTGGGTTCCATAAACCCTTTAGTATATTTGGGTTCGATGGAGTCCAATCTCCAGAGACTTGTACATTTACATGTTGTATGTACAATAAATATGTACATAATTGCAAAGAAGTATCTCCTGATTGAATAGTCCTAATAGTAATATACAGGCTTCTATTGCAATCTCTTCGGCCTTCATGGTGTACCTATATTTAAATAAACACACAGTAGCGGAGTTTATGTAGTGTCTTTTATTTTACTCGTGTTTTTTTCATGAGTCAGCCAGGCAACAGCTGTGTGGGAGAAAGCATGCCCCCAGTTGGGGCTGTGCTGGACACTGCTCTCTGGGCATCGGGTCATCTGGCTCCATCACTACATTTATGACACCCAATTTTCCTGCGCGATGTTGTGCAGAACCCCACAGGCTAAAACAATGTTGCAGACGTTGTATAGTAGGGTCCCCCCTGCCCCTCTGATGCAAGACAGAGCCATCTGCCCTTAATCAAGCCCATGGAGCGCTCCACCGTGGCACGTGCGCGTACGTGTGCACTGTTGTACCGGTGCATAGAGGTCCTCTAAAAGAGCCAGATCTGCCATTGCTGATAAGTGATCAACTGATGACTTCTCGTTCTCCTGTTAAACCAACCCGGTCTCACTCAAAAGCGTACAAATAACAGAGGTTTACACTTTGAAAAACTTGCAATGTGTACGCCAAAATTCTTCATGCATTATGTGGAGCGCTCTAATTGAAGTAAGGGAGACCGGTGCGTTTTATATGCACGCGGCTCGCATCGCCACGTTGTGTGTTATCGCGAGAACAGCGTCACAAAAAAACAAAAGAAAATTGGTTGGGTTTAGGAAAACAATGCAGGGAAAGGCTTTAGTAACAGAAGAAAGTCCCAAAAACACGGCACATAACCACAAAAACATGCTAATAAACGGTTGGGTTTAGGGAAGAAACATTGGGGAAGGCTTAACAAAAAAAAAAAACACAAGAAAGTCACAAAAACACGGCACATAACGACAAAAACACGCTAATAAACGGCTTAACAAAAAAAAAAGACTGAAAAAAGACTGAAAAAAGGCTGAAAAAAGGCTGAAAATCGCCAAACGCGTGACTCGAACCCCTATCTATATGATCCACCAAGATGGCACCGCAGAATGGTGACACGGTGTGTTGGTGCGCTCTGTTTTGTTTTGTGTTTTAACTTTGTTTCTTGCGATGGTACCCGTATCTCATTCACCAGTGAAGAGCTCGTGAACTTCAGGGGAACAACACCATCAGACTTATTTCCCACTTTTCTTCTCCCTTCACTGGAAATTTTGGACATTCTGGTCAAAGGTGCGCTCACCTTTGCTCATGCAGCGAAATGCCGGAGGAGAGGGAAACGGGCCGGTGTGCTTGTGCGTCTCCGCCAGCGAGTATTACGCACACCATTACCGGGAATATTCCTCTCTAACGTGCGCTCACTACCCAACAAACTGGAGGAACTACAACTGCTGTTGGTTAGAAACACGGACTTTTCTTCATCTGCTGTTTTGTGCTTCACGGAGACGTGGCTCTGTGGATTAACACCGGACTCTGCGCTGCAGCTGGCAGGCTTCCAACTCTACAGAGCGGACAGAGACTCGGTCCTCTCCGGCAAAACTAAAGGTGGAGGAATCGGTTTCTACATCAATAGCGGTTGGTGCAACGACGTGACAGTGATCCAGCAGCATTGTTCTCCTAACCTGGAATATTTCATTATAAACTGTAAGCCTTTTTATTCACCCCGTGAGTTTGCGTCATTCATTCTGATCGGTGTCTACATCTCACCGCAGGCCAACGTGCAGGACGCGCAGCGCATGCTTGCCGACCAGATTCTGTCCGTGGAGCGGACCAACCCGGAGTCCTTAGTTATTGTCCTTGGTGACTTTAATAAAGGGAACCTCACTCACGAACTCCCTAAATATAGACAGCATATTAAATGCCCGACCAGAGAGGAGAACATTCTGGATCACTGTTACACCACAGTCAGGGATGCTCATCACGCCGTCCCCCGTGCCGCACTTGGACACTCTGACCACGTCATGGTCCACCTGATCCCCACCTACAGGCAAAGTGTAAACCCGTGTTATTTGTAAGCTTTTGAGTGAGACTGAGCTCGTTAAACTGATTATATGCCGCCCCGCAAGTCCACACTGACTCGAAAACTTGCATACACGAGTTCAGACCAGACGTGAGATTTTTATCGCAGCCTACGCTCACGTCCAAATTGATAAATGCCGAGCTTTGCGTAGGAATTGGCGTGCGCCTGTCCTACGCCTGTTTTAGGTAGTACGCACGTTTCATAAATGAGGGCCAGTGCAGACTGATCTCATGAATTGGCGTATGTATGACACGCCAATTTGTATTCCGTTTTAGCGTGTTAATCGCATTTTTGCGTGTATATCAACGCAAATCGGCCGCCATTGACCTACATTGCGAGTCAATTTCCGCCGTAGCGAGTACTATAAAGGAACGGGGGATTGAGTAAGGAGGTAGGTTGGGGTGGCGGATGGTTGTAGGTTGGGTTGTCAGATGGGTAAAACACAGGACTTTCACCCGGGAGAACCGGGTTTGCATCCTGGGTGTGGCGATTTTTCAGCTGTTTCAGTTTAAAAAAAAATAAATGAATAAGCCTTACCCAATGTTTCTTTCCTAAACCCAACCATTTATTGTTTTCCTAAGCGTGTTTTTGTCGTTATTTTCCATGTTTTTGTCACTGTTTTTTTTTTTTTTTTTTTTTAACAGGCGTGTGACGTAGTTCTCGCAATAGTACGTTGCGTTCTCGCGATAACACGCAACATGGCGAGGCCACGTGGTGGGTATGTTTACATCAACTGTATACAGCGTAGTCATACACGTGGATAGCTGAAAATGCGTACAATAACACGCCATTTGGCTTTATGAAAGTGGCGTGTGGCCAGTGTATCCATGAAAAACAGCAACATGGAAGCAGAAAGGGTTTCTGCTGGGTGGTTTGTTCTCACGACAGGGAGGTGCTTGTGTGTTTCTAAAAGCAGACACACTGCCTGTGATGAATCTAAATCTGACAGATAAATGGATGAATGTCTAAAATCAGAACAGGGCACAAATCCTGACGCCAGTAAAGAGGGCTTGGTCCTCAATCTGGGCATTACCATGATCCCTGTGTGTGTGTGTGTGTTGGTGTGTGTGTGTGTGTGTGTGTGTGTGCGCGTGTGTGTGTGTGTATGTGTGTTCCCTGGTAAACACAGACTGACACAGACAGACGGTCTGCTGTTATTGCTCTATAAAAAGAGTCAACATCTCTTCCTAAAGTTAAAAGAGACCCAGACTGAGTGATGAAAGGTTGTGAAAAAAGGGAGCAGTGAAGTGGGATCAGCTGCTGGGTCCAGAAGTAGTTTTCCCCGCTGTGAATTTATATTTTTCTTTTACAGACTTCCTCCAGGTTTCGCTACATCGAAACACAGAAGTCTCCCAGAAAATGTATTCGTCCTTTTTATGTTACTACGTTCAAAATGGGCCTGTTTGAAACGGGCCGACTGCTTGGCCTGTGGTATGTCTGCTTGTAGCCTTCTTCAGAACCACTGTACCCCCCAAAATTAACTTACAGAGACCCCAAATCACTTACTATGCAACTCAACCCTATACTACTGACTTACCGTGCACTTCTACTTCAGAGGAAAACATTGAAATACTACATTTGACTGTAAGAGAAATGTTAAGTTTCCATAGCAGATTCAGATTTTACTCACAAAATAAGAGTAATCACAATTGCCTCATGGACTAATGTTGGTAGTTACTGAGAACTCATTTTCCGTAAATTTGTAAAGAATATTCCAATTACTACAATACCCATCAGCCTCTGCTGCGGATATTATAGAGAAGAAAGTCGGATTTCAGAACAAATGTGTCCAGAATTTCCCCAGAATGCTAAAGTAAATTCATGTAAAGTGCAGCTTTGGGATTCGGTATTTGTTGCTCAAATGCACCTTGGGAGTTGCAGTTGACCTCTCTTTTTTTTGGTTTGTATTGTCACATCGTAATCCAGCTGTTGGTTTTTACTGGCCGCCGGGCTGGGGTAGGCGTGGCTTATCTGCGTCACGGAGCTGAAAAAGCCGAAGTGAAGTGGCCTCGAGAGGACACGTTGCGGTGGAACAGCTCGGTGAGAGACTGCTGGAGAGAATTGGGTTTTTCTGACTTGATGTGTGATGTTTTCCCCAAGAAGTTTTTGTTAAAGGTCCAATGTGTGGGAATTTCTCCCGTCTAGCGTTGAGATCATATATCGCAATCAATTGTCTTGCACCACGCAGTTCAAAGTACGTATTAACAGCTACGGTAGCCTTCACGCTTCAAAAAGCCGGTCTCTTGCTCTTTTCAATCTCCTTTTTCTTATTCTGGGCGAAGAAGAAGAAGACTCCTGAAATTTGGATTTTGAATACGTGTGGTCCTCCATGTTTCCTTCTTCAAACTTGCCGGGGGGCCGGGAAGCTACGATACCCATTAGCAGCATCTGTGAGTTTATCATGTGACAGAGAAAACGTGAAAGGCGGAGCCTATATTGTATATATATATATAATATTGTGTCCTCCAAAAGTTATAAAGACGTTTGTCTTCAGGAATCAGTACTTAACTTCACAAATCTATTGGTTCTCAACTGGCATTCTGGGAAACGTAGGAAACCACTCACTGAAACTGAAATGAGACTTTACGTGTCTACACAGCCGTGAATGACCGCATGGGAACCATTCTCAGGTACTGCATTAATAAACACAAACAGAACCACTGTCCGTGACTTTGTTTACCTTCTGCAGTAGCTGAGAGCCGGAGTATTTGGTGGTGAAGTCTCGAAGCTGAACGGAGAACTCAGACGCCCACTGCTGCACCCTGAAACAGACGAGGAGTCAACAGTTACATACGACATCAAGGTTCAAAACTACAGGATACAAGAGTACAGCATCAGAGTTATCTGTAGTGGTGGTCGACACAACACTGGAGACGACACCATGAAGAGACTCTGGCATGTGTGATTGCAAGACATCTAAAATAAAGACAAAGACATCTTCTGTAACTAGGGCTGGGTGAAAATAATCCATTCAAGCAATTCAAATCGATCTTTGTTTGCATGATCTGAAATCGATTAATAAAATCCCTAAAGCAATCTTGTAATATATAAGATAAGATAAGATAGATAACATATACTTTATTGTCCCCGAAGGGAAATTTGTTTTGGACTCTACGCAATAAGTGTATCACAGCCCTTACACAATGAGATATTGCACAACATAATACACAACCCCAATAGCCTACAAATTACAACTAATGTATTGCATGCCCTGACAGTACCTAGGTAAGGACTACTAGCCAGTCAGAAGCAGAGTATGAGGGCATGCCCTGACAGTACCTAGGTAAGGACTACTAGCCAGTCAGAAGCAGAGTATGAGGGCATGCCCTGACAGTACCTAGGTAAGGACTACTAGCCAGTCAGAAGCAGAGTATGAGGGCGTGCCCTGACAGTACCTAGGTAAGGACTACTAGCCAGTCAGAAGCAGAGTATGAGGGCGTGCTCTGACAGTACCTAGGTAAGGACTACTAGCCAGTCAGAAGCAGAGTATGAGGGCGTGCAGTAAAGTGATGTAATTTCCTGTGTTACCACACTGTTCTAGCTCTTCTATTATTGTTACCTTTACCCACTTAGTCATATCTACATTACTGAAGATTATTCACACTTAAATCTCATTGTGAATATGTGTTGTTAAAGCACCAATTGTCAACCCTAGAATATTGCCACAGTATCGACATGGAGGTATTAGGACAAGAATATCGCGATATGATTGCTATCATATATATCGATATCTGATTTTCTCCATATAGCCCAGCCCTGGTTGCAAGGCAGTAAAGTATTGATAAACCAAATCTAACGTTAGGAACAGCAAACGTCCCCGGCGGTCGGACTGACTGCTAGTTTGGGTGGTGTCATTTTCTTTAGCTTGTGGCCCAACAGGTGAATTAGCCCTCCAAGCATAGGCGCCGATACCATGGGTGCTCCGGAGCTCGAGCACCCACGTGTGCCAGACTGCCAGTAGGCTACTACATTCATTTAAAATTAAACATTGCAGTTGGTGCTCTAAGTGGAGCGTCTGTCGTAGTGTGATTGGTTATGTCGCTGTCCGTCCCCCTGCTCCATATTAGAATGCTAGAACGCTGCTCCTAAAGACAACTGAGAAAGAAAAGAGATGACAAACTGCAGGTAGTAAAGTATGCAGCCCCGAAAACGGTAATCGAGCAGCAGAAAGAAAGTTTGAAATGAGAGAAACTTGTGAGGGTGACTGGCGAAAAGGTGACTCTTACTGCAATGAAGAAAACAAGGAAAGCTAACCGGCTAATCGCAGGCTGAAAGCAAGATGGCCAGAGCTGGAGGAACGAGTCGGGAGGGGCTCGTTCACGGTGCAGTTACGTCTCCACGCCTTTTAATACCTCCGTGCTCCACGCCCTGGTAGCTGGTTGTTCTGTGTGCTATTGTATAGTTAAATAACTATTATAACAAACATTGTGTTGAGTTTGATAAAGTTCTATGGAAAACACAACCAACAACATTATAATGTATAATTAATTATTATTAATTATAGTGTACTGTGACTGTATGGAGTTGGAGAGTGCCTTTTTCCAATGTGGTGCTTTGCGTTTCGGCTGTTTGTTGCCTTGGTGACCTTCTGCAGCATTGGGTTACGGCAGAAAAAGGCCGTTAAATATGACGGTGATGAAAAGAGATTTAGATAATCTGTTCTTCATCTGGGTCACAGCAGAGAGCTGCAGGTGTCTGCTCAGCACACACACACACACACACACACACACACACACACACACACACACACACACACACACAAAGACAGAGACACACAGAAACACACACGGAGACACAGACAGAGACACAAACACACACACAGAGAGACAGAGACACACACAGACACAGAGGGAGACAGAGACACACACTCACAGACACAAAGACACACACACACACACACACACACACA
>NC_041338.1:35240695-35250695 GCF_004354835.1 Perca flavescens
TCGTTACAAGGCATCTTTGTCGTCGTAAAATTGTCTTTTTTGATTTTTTTCTTTCAACGGACATGAAACAAGTCTTAAAGGTGCTATAAGTGATGTGACGCATCATCCTCACTATCTGCTAGCTGCCTGTCCCCTGAACACACTGTAAAAAACATCTCCTCACTATCTGCTAGCTGTCTGTCCCCTGAACACACTAAAAAAACGCAGTCTCTGTAGACAGTCCAGGCTCCACCAACGGCAACAAAAACAAACTGTGCCAACTGTGTCTTCCAGCCAATAACCGACAAGAAGGAGCTGGTTGAGCCGTCACCGCAGCAGCGTTAGCACGTAGGCTACTTCCACAATGCGCGTTCATGACTCAACCAACTCCTTCTTGTCGGTTACATTGCTGCAGCTCTTCTTTTCACCCTGTGTGTTGAGCTCTCCGTTTTAGCTACAGAGTGAGACATCTCACTGCTGTACCATCTTTGTTGGCAGTCGCACATGCTCAGTAGCTAGGTAAGGATCACATCAGCTAGCTAGCTGTTTAAACAACTTTGGCAGGATTAGCCGGGAGACTTCTTCTAAACAAGGGCACACTTCCAACTTTGTGTGGAATACCTGCAGAACAGGGACATGGAAGTAGTTCTTTTGTAGATTAGGGTGAATTTGTGTGTGCTGTAGCAGTGTTTTGCCATTGAGAAGAGCTAGCATTCTAACGGTTAGCCCTCTAGCCCCCTTGTTTCGGCTAGTGACGTAGAAAGCCGTGCAGATTGTGACCAGCTCACCAGGAGACTGAAGGCAGGACACATTCAGAAACCAGATCTCACTCAGAACACCATGGATGGTTTTATTTCAAAGTTTGTATGTGTGTGGAAACACCACACAAAATAACACCCCAAATCCTATATTTTCATAATATGGGCACTTTAACTAACACGCTGATAGCTGTTTCCAGTGTTTTCGTGACGAGGAGCAAAGGAAACATTTCAGCTGAACCATGAAATATGATCAGTGGACAGAAACGGAGCAGAACACATTTCAGTGAGTCCTGAGGGAAAACTTATTCCCTCAGGGCCGTCGTGAAAACACAGTGCACTCTGGGAGCTTAATTCATCTGGAACAAGTCCAATCAGGACTGTTAGCCATAAGCTTTCAACAAGCATCCACACTGACACACTGTTCCAACTGGGAGCTGCCCAGTACATCTACCAGGGACGCATTAGTGTTACTGTTAACTAGAGATGTTCCGATACCTATACCAGTATCGGAAAAGCACCGATACTGTCTAAAAGACTGGTATCGGTAAGTACTGGAGTTTATGCACCGATCTGATACCATGTAATTTAGCCCCGAAGACAATTGAATTACTAAAGTATTTATGTGTTTATTTGTTCTTTTTTCCGTTATGACTCATTGTCAAACTGGATATTAAAGAAAGTTCTGTGGCGTTCATTGTTTGTTCATGTTTCACAAAGAGTTTAACCTGAGCCAGACCGACAACAGAGATAGAAATCATATCACATCCATACAGGGATCGTAGTATACAGCTGTTATACATCATATCACATCCATACAGGGATAGTAGTATACAGCTGTTATACATCGTATCATATCCATACAGGGATAGTAGTATACAGCTGTTATACATCATATCACATCCATACAGGGATAGTAGTATACAGCTGTTATACATCATATCACATCCATACAGGGATAGTAGTATACAGCTGTTATACATCATATCTAGAGGTGGGCGATATATTGTTTAGACGATAATATCCAAATTTTTGTCTGGATGATATGCAAAATTGGGATATCGAATATTTCATAATTTGTACAATCTGACCCCTCAAACATGAAAAGAGCTGAAGGAAGTTAAAGAGAAAACAAATAACGCACACTATAACCTTCTAAACAATTATATGTAGCGATTTTAATACTGTAGGGGTTTGTTTGACTGTATTTTTTGTACAAAATCACGATCGTCCCGCACAAGAGTAAACTGCTACTAGTTCTTACTTGTGCGTTATGACGTTCACTCATGTCAACAAAGATGGCGGTGCGCGATTGTCTAGCGGCTCTCCTGTCGGTGTATATTTAGGACCACGATACAACACAGCCGTTACGAGAGCCTTCCAGGCGGCTCATAACATCCGGGAGGACATAGCCTGAACGAGCCCTCCAGGTTGTCGTCGGCGATAGCACGCCGAGCTAGCTAACGGCAGGATGAGAACATAACTCAGACACGACCAGAGGCGGAGGACTGCATTGTTGTGCACCATGAATGGAGTACCAACTGCAGGATTGTTGCCCAGTACGGCTCACCTGACCTGGAGCCCTATTGGTAATATACTGACCATTTTATTTACTACAAAAACAGCACACTGCCGTCTACATAGCCCCCGATGCTAACATTAGCACAAGTTTGGTTCACTGCTAACCATAGTGAACAAACTGCAGCGCCATCACCTGGATACGGGATACAGGGGACATTAACAAGGCGTCCTTAGAGTCTGTTCCCCTCCAGCTTTCTCCCAGCATGTAGATTGTGTTACTAGAGGGAAGAACACACTAGACCATGTTACTCTAACATCAAGAAAGCACACAGAACTGCACCTCTCCCTCACCTGGGCCAGTCAGATCACATCCAACTCCTGATCCCAGGATAAGTCTCAGTCAGAGGGACTATACAGCCAAGTAAAAGGACTATCAGAACCTAGTCTGACCCGGCCCTGTCCCAGCTCCAGGACTGCTTCCAATAAGGACATGGTTGTGTGCAAGAACAGAGCCCTTTGTTTATTGTTATGATTTCATCTTGCTTGTACATTTTCCCAAGAGAACCACCAAAATAGCCTCCGAACAGTGCTTCTTTTAACTTCTAGAAGGATTTCAAAAATATCGTCTGAATATCGATATCGAAAAGAAATATCGAGATATTCATTTTTGTCAATATCTCCCACCCCTAATCATATCACATCCATACAGGGATAGTAGTATACAGCTGTTATATCATATCCCAGAGGAGCAGTTAACCATAGTCCTAACAAATCCACCAGAGGTTAGAACGCCAACACAAAGGAAGAAGAAGGTAACGAAATCCGGGAGATTTTCCGGCTGTAACGGAGCAATCCCGGAAGTGGAACGTCGACGATATAGACTAATCTACTGTTAACAAACCAGACCACAGAGAAGCAAATGTTTGGAGCCACCATCGTAATAACAACACGATAATAATCTTAAATGATCTGCATGAGCTGTATATTAATGTTTTACTGGATCAGTTTTGAGGCTGGGATCAACTTATTGATTCTCCCTCATTAAAACCGATTTTAGATTGAGGGCAGCAGGTCGGATTCAAACCTGCGAAACGCTGCAAAGGACTAAGCCTCCATGTGGCGCACGCTCTTACTGGGTGAGCTGGAGGCCACCCCATAGAAGTACTTGAAACTAACTTTTTGGGGATCAGTTCTTATTGTAAATATTAACTTGGTGCATTACACAAAATATTTAAGGGTTGCTTCTTGCTTGTATGATTACCCACACCAAAATTGGTATTATAACTGAAATTCCCCAAACCTATTTGAAATGTATTCGAATTGGGATCTTGTGAATCGGAATCAATTCGAGAAATTATTGGCGATACCCAGCCCTAATCAATTTAAAGTCTAACTAAAATCCATTTTAGTCACGCGCTTAGAATTATGTCAATATGTTATTTAAATGTTTTTGGTCATAAACACGAAGTAAAAAAGGTGTTTTGGGGGAAATATCACAAAAGCTCCTTTACTGTGTCAGCTGCTGTGTTTGAGCTGGCAGGCTGAGCCACGGCAGGGGAGCAAGAGACAACGTAAACAAACCGGTGCTGTAACGTTAATCTATATAAAGAGAAGGCAGAATCTGTTCATCTGGTTACCGTTTGTAGTGCGCTGTAGTATCAGACCAATCAGGTTTGAACGGGCTTTGGTTGCCTGCGGATGTCCGTCACCTTCCGCTTTCTTTGTGTTGGAATTTTCAACCTTATATCATGACTTTGCGTAAACATAAAACGCCCATTTTCTTAAACCAAATGGCGTGTTATCTGTACGCATTTTGAGCTATCCGCGAAAGAAGAAAGCAACGGTTGAGTTTAACAGATGTGACACGTGGGACCCGATCCCCGGTCTCCTGGGTGAAAGTCCTGTGTTTGACCCATCCACCCCCCCCGGCCAACCTCCCTATGCGTATTTTCGCCCTCTCATACTACTCGCTACGGCGTAAATTCACATGCAATTGCAAGGTAATGTAAGTCAACGGAGGCCAAACGGCGTTGATAAACACGCTGAAAAGCTAGTATCCATCCATCCATCTTCGTCCGCTTATCCGGTGTCGGGTCGCGGGGGGAGCAGCTCCAGCAGGGGACCCCAAACTTCCCTTTCCCGAGCAACATTAACCAGCTCCGACTGGGGGATCCCGAGGCGTTCCCAGGCCAGGTTGGAGATATAATCCCTCCACCTAGTCCTGGGTCTTCCCCGAGGCCTCCTCCCAGCTGGACGGGCCTGGAACACCTCCCTAGGGAGGCGCCCAGGGGGCATCCTTACCAGATGCCCGAACCACCTCAACTGGCTCCTTTCGACGCAAAGGAGCAGCGGCTCTACTCCGAGCTCCTCACGGATGACTGAGCTTCTCACCCTATCTCTAAGGGAGACGCCAGCCACCCTCCTGAGGAAACCCATTTCAGCCGCTTGTACCCTGGATCTCGTTCTTTCGGTCATGACCCAGCCTTCATGACCATAGGTGAGGGTAGGAACGAAAACTAACCGGTAGATCGAGAGCTTTGCCTTCTGGCTCAGCTCTCTTTTCGTCAACGGTGCGATAGATTGAATGCAATACCGCACCCGCTGCGCCCGATTCTCCGACCAATCTCCCGCCCATTGTCCCCTCACTCGCGAACAAAACCCCAAGGTACTTGAACTCCTTCACTTGGGGTAAGGACTCATTCCCTACCTGGAGAAGGCATTCCATCGGTTTCCTGCTGAGAACCATGGCCTCCGATTTAGAGGTGCTGATCCTCATCCCAACCGCTTCACACTCGGTTGCGAACCGATCCAGTGAGTGCTGAAGGTCGCAGGCCGATGATGCCATCAGGACCACATCATCTGCAAAGAGCAGCGATGAGATCCCCAGCCCACCAAACTGCAACCCCTCCCCACCCCGACTACGCCTCGATATCCTGTCCATAAATATTACAAACAGGATTGGTGACAAAGCGCAGCCCTGGCGGAGGCCAACCCTCACCTGAAACGAGTCCG
Organism: Perca flavescens; assembly: GCF_004354835.1. Taxonomy (NCBI): domain Eukaryota; kingdom Metazoa; phylum Chordata; class Actinopteri; order Perciformes; family Percidae; genus Perca; species Perca flavescens. The sequence continues at coordinate 35,245,966 of NC_041338.1, forward strand.
ACTTACTACCGAGAACCCGGACACAGCTCTCACTTTGGTCATACAGAGATTGGATGGCCCTGAGTAGAGACCCCCTCACCCCATACTCCCGCAGCACCTCCCACAGTATCTCCCGGGGGACCCGGTCATACGCCTTCTCCAAATCCACAAAACACATGTAGACCGGTTGGGCATACTCCCAGGCTCCCTCCAGGATCCTTGCGAGAGTGAAGAGCTGGTCCGTTGTTCCACGACCAGGACGGAATCCGCATTGTTCCTCCTCAACCCGAGGTTCGACTATCGGCCGAACCCTCCTTTCCAGCACCTTGGAGTAGACTTTACCAGGGAGGCTGAGAAGTGTGATACCCCTATAATTGGCACACACCCTCTGGTCCCCCTTTTTAAAAAGTCCCCCTTTTTGAAAAGCTAGTATGTGTCTTGTAAACACGCCAAAAATGGCATACGAATTGGCGTGTCATACATACGCCACTTTATGAGATCAGTCTGGAATTTTAAACTCTGGTGGATTTGTGAGGACTATGGTTAACTGCTCCTCAGGTCTCAGCAGGGTAAATCCACTAACGGTTTTCAGACGGATTAGTGCAAAGACACGGGCGTCCCATTATGAAACCATTTCTCCCTTTTGGTTTTTGGGAACTCAGGGCAAGTGATTTAAAGAGCAGATATATCACAGAAATGCAGTTTAATTTCACTTTGTGAAAGCAAGAATATTACAGCCATCATCGCTCCGATTTTAAATAAACTGAATCATACAAAATTCAGGAAATTACGTGTTTTTACATGTTATGAGTACAATGAATGAATCCATGTTGGCGGAGATTTCCAACAAAAGAAAAGAAAAAATCATGCTGTGCAGCCAACTCGCATTTTTAAACTACTTAAAGGTCCCATGGCATGAAAATTTCACCTTATGAGGTTTTTTAACATTAATATGAGTTCCCCCAGCCTGCCTATGGTCCCCCAGTGGCTAGAAATGGTGATAGGTGTAAACCGAGCCCTGGGTATCCTGCTCTGCCGTTGAGAAAATGAAAGCTCAGATGGACCAATCAGGAATCTTCTCCTTATGAGGTCATAAGGAGAAAGGTTACCTCCCCTTTCTCTGCTTTGCCCGCCCGGAGAATTTGGCCCATCCATGAGAGAGAGAGAGAGACATCATGGCTTTCAAACGAAAAAAGTGGCAGTTGGTCAAGGCCACCCCCTCTCTCCTCCTCAATAGCTACAGACACAGAAATGGTACATCCTAAGGAAAGCTCATTGTGGGACTGGCTCTAGTGGCTGTAATTCTGCACCAAGGCTGAATTTCGGGAAAGAGACTTCAGATACAGTATTAGGGGACCACTAAGGCCTATATAAAAGAGACTTCAGATACAGTATTAGGGGACCACTAAGGCCTATATAAAAGATACTTCAGATACAGTATTAGGGGACCACTAAGGTCTATATAAAAGAGACTTCAGATACAGTATTAGGGGACCACTAAGGGCTATATAAAAGAGACTTCAGATACAATATTAGGGGACCACTAAGGTCTATATAAAAGAGACTTCAGATACAGTATTAGGGGACCACTAAGGTCTATATAAAAGAGACTTCAGATACAGTATTAGGGGACCACTAAGGCCTATATAAAAGAGACTTCATATACAGTATTAGGGGACCACTAAGGTCTATATAAAAGAGACTTCATATACAGTATTAGGGGACCACTAAGGTCTATATAAAAGAGACTTCATATACAGTATTAGGGGACCACTAAGGTCTATATAAAAGAGACTTCATATACAGTATTAGGGGACCACTAAGGTCTATATAAAAGAGACTTCAGATACAGTATTAGGGGACCACTAAGGCCTATATAAAAGAGACTTCAGATACAGTATTAGGGGACCACTAAGGTCTATATAAAAGAGACTTCAGATACAGTATTAGGGGACCACTAAGGTCTATATAAAAGAGACTTCAGATACAGTATTAGGGGACCACTAAGGCCTATATAAAAGAGACTTCAGATACAGTATTAGTGGACCACTAAGGTCTATATAAAAGAGACTTCAGATACAATATTAGGGGACCACTAAGGCCTATATAAAAGAGACTTCAGATACAGTATTAGGGGACCACTAAGGTCTATATAAAAGAGACTTCATATACAGTATTAGTGAACCACTAAGGCCTATATAAAAGAGACTTCATATACAGTATTAGGGGACCACTAAGGTCTATATAAAAGAGACTTCATATACAGTATTAGGGGACCACTAAGGTCTATATAAAAGAGACTTCATATACAGTATTAGGGGACCACTAAGGTCTATATAAAAGGGACTTCATATACAGTATTAGGGGACCACTAAGGGCTATATAAAAGAGACTTCAGATACAGTATTAGGGGACCACTAAGGTCTATATAAAAGAGACTTCAGATACAATATTAGGGGACCACTAAGGCCTATATAAAAGAGACTTCAGATACAGTATTAGGGGACCACTAAGGTCTATATAAAAGAGACTTCAGATACAGTATTAGGGGACCACTAAGGTCTATATAAAAGAGACTTCATATACAGTATTAGGGGACCACTAAGGCCTATATAAAAGAGACTTCAGATACAGTATTAGAGGACCACTAAGGCCTATATAAAAGAGACTTCAGACACAGTATTAGGGGACCACTAAGGTCTATATAAAAGAGACTTCAGATACAGTATTAGGGGACCACTAAGGTCTATATAAAAGAGACTTCATATACAGTATTAGGGGACCACTAAGGCCTATATAAAAGAGACTTCATATACAGTATTAGGGGACCACTAAGGCCTATATAAAAGAGACTTCAGATACAGTATTAGTGGACCACTAAGGTCTATATAAAAGAGACTTCAGATACAGTATTAGGGGACCACTAAGGTCTATATAAAAGAGACTTCAGATACAGTATTAGGGGACCACTAAGGTCTATATAAAAGAGACTTCAGATACAGTATTAGGGGACCACTAAGGTCTATATAAAAGAGACTTCAGATACAGTATTAGGGCCTACATAAAAACATCCAAATAGCAGCATGTCATGGACCTTTAAACCTTATTATAGGTTCTTTCTGGAAAAAAGTTTGCATCAAATGACACAATGCACAAGGTATTTAGAATATTTTAGAATATTTTTCTATCAGACAGAGAGCTGCAACCTTAATAAAAACCCTTTCAACCTTAAAGTACTTCAGGGTGAAAAAGGAGGACCGTGCTTGTTCAAGGGGTTGACTGTGATCATTACTATCCTGCAGCAGGTGGAAGACAAAGGGAGCTGAGATCCAGCAGTAGAAGTGAAGACCACTTACGTCTCCGGTGGGATCCTCATCTGAGCCTGAGCCGTAATCCACAGGCAGAAAAATCCCAGAATCCTCAGGAGCTTCCTCGTTCCCGGCGTCCAGCCTGCCATCCCGCTCTTTCAACTCCCGACGCCAAGCTCCTCGCGGCTCACACTCTTTAAAACACAGTTACACAGACGCGGATCGGCTCTGAAAGTTTGAGTGGATCATGAAGAGTTTGTAGGAAACGGCTTCCTCATGGTGGCTAAAGACAGAAGAAGAACGCGGCGGTCATGGTGGCGAGCTTTGGACCCTGAACTATCTCCGTCATGTCTGGATAGACCCGTCCTGCTGCCGGCATCTTCTCGAACCGCTTCCTCTTTTAGCTTCTCGTCTTCTTTAAAAGAAACTTCCACACAGATTCTGAATGACTTTAAAGTCGTCCAGGCAACAAAACTGACAAGAGATTTAAAATCAGGTGTCGGTGCACGAATAGGAAGAAGAAACTCTTGTGGTTAAAGGAAATGAGTCCATGTCAGAGACTCCATCGGAAAGCTTTCCTCTGCACCTGCTCCAGGTTCTTCCAGGGTGAAGCCAGGGCCGATTAGCGGGTTAATTTCTCCACTCTGCAGATATTTAGGAAGACATGAAGCCGGCAGTCTGCAGCAGATTTTGCAGCCGCTCGCCTCCACTGTCACCCAATTTGCAACGTAATCCACTTGGATTAAAAACTCCTCTTCCCAATGGAGAGAGAGAGAGAGAGAGAGAGAGAGAGAGAGAGTGGAGGGGAGGGATTGGAGCAGGGGATTGGACGAAGGCTCTGTTTTATCTAAGAGGATTACAGCGATTTCTGGTGACAGGCTCCCCTGCGACCAATCAGAGCGACCGAAAGAAAAGAAACCCCAGAGAGAGACAGAGAGAGAGAGAGAGACAGAGAGAGAGGGCAAGTGGCCAACAGTGACATGATGCCTCCACACACACACACACACACACACACACACACACACACACACACACACACACACACACACACACACACACAGGTTTCAGCCTACAATCCGGACCAGATCGACCAGGAGGACCCTCTATTTAATCCGATAAAAACCTAATTAGAGGCAAAGCTGTTGACCAATCACAGCTCAGCACTATCCTCGCTCTTCATCCTCATGATCATGACCAGCAGCTGCTGCAGAGAAACACACGGCGGTGTCGTCGGCATAAAGGCGATTACTTGTTCCGACGATGACTCGCGTTCACCCTTTCACCACGACCAACCTCTAGCGGCCGTGTGAATAATGTGCGTCTTTCAAATCCCCCTCTGCACGCCGTAGGATAGCGCTACAACCAACCAGAGCTACGCTAGCTGACAGATTCAACTTTTGCCGTATATCCGGTCGGCAAAACTCCGAACACATCTTCCCTTTT
>NC_041338.1:35260695-35303195 GCF_004354835.1 Perca flavescens
TGAGAGTTCCTGTTTTTATCTCTCGATTCCTGGAACCTGCGATCCAGGAATAGATCTTTTAATAGCTGACTTTTCGCCGTGGACGTGTGAGTAAAAAGTACTTTAAACTAACTTTCTGGGGGGGTCAGTTCTCAACGTAAACATTAACACGGTGCATTATAAAAGATATCTAAGGGTTGCTTCTTGCTTTTACAATTTACAGCAAAAGAGTCTCTTTTATATCCAAGCTAAATTTGTATGGCAACTAAAAACTTCTCTAACTTTATTGAGATTGAATCAGATGTGTAATGGAATCGGGACCTTGTGACTCGGACTCAAATGGATTTGAGAAATCATTGGCGATGCCTGCAGCCTTAAAGGGATACGCCACCGTTTGTTGAAATAGTTATTATCACGGTCTCCCCTGGCTGTAGATAGGTGGGCCACCACATTTTTTTGTCTCTGTGCAAGTAATTAGGTTGTTTTTTTGTCTTTTGTTGGCTCACTTTTATTCACAACATGCTAACCGGCAACATAGGATTCCATTCACTACGCTAAGCTAACTAGCGGCAGCGCTGCCGGTGTTGCACCGGATTAATGGTGCATTCTTTTTGTCCACCGAAGTCGATCTACGAGTTGTTTTCCGGAGTTACGAACCGGAAGTTGCAAAAAGAACGCCACCGAGGTTGTTTATACAGTGCATACGGAAAGTATTCACAGCGCTTCACTTTTTCAACATTTTGTTATGTTATAGCCTTATTCCAAAATGGATTAAATTAATTTTTTTCCCTCAAAATTCTACACATAATACCTCATAATGACAACTTAAAAAAAGTTTGTTTGAGATTTTTGCAAATTTATTAAAACTAAAAAAAACGAAGAAATCAATTGTACATAAGTATTCACAGCGTTTGCGATCAAGGTCAAAATTTAGCTCAGGTGCAATCTGTTTCCACTGATCATCCTTGAGATGTTTCTACAGCTTAACTGAAGTCCAACTGTGGTAAATTCAGTTGATTGGACATGATTTGGAAAGGCCCACACCTGTCTATATAAGGGCCCACAGTTAACATGTCAGACCACAAAACAAGCATGAAGTCCAAGGAATTGTCCATAGACCTCCGAGGATTGTCTCGATGTACAGACCTGGGGAAGGTTACAGAAAAGATTCTGCTGCTTTATAGGTCCCAATGAGCACAGTGGCCTGCATCATCCGTAAATGGAAGCAGTTTGGAACCACCAGGACTCTTCCTACAGCTGGCCGTCCCTCTAAACTGAGTGATCGGGGGAGAAGGGCTTTAGTTAGGGAGGTGACCAATAACCAGATGGTCACTCTGACAGAGCTCCAGGGTTCCTCTGTGGAGAGAGGAGAACCTTCCAGAAGGACGACCATTGCTGCAGCACTCCACCAATCTGTATGGTAGAGTGGCCAGACAGAAGCCACTCCTTAGTAAAAGGCACATGGCAGCCCGCCCGGAGTTTGCCAAAAGGCACCTGAAAGACTCTCAGACCATGAGAAACTAAATTCTCTGGTCTGATGAGACAAAGATTGAACTTTTTGGCGTGAATGCCAAGAGTTATGTTTAGAGGACACCAGGCACCGCTCATCACCTGGCCAATACCATCCCTACAGTGAAGCATGGTGGTGGCACCATCATGCTGTGGGGATGTTTTTCAGCGGCAGGAACTGGGAGACTAGTCAGGATTGAAGGAAAGATGAATGCAGCAATGTACAGAGAGATCCTGGAAGAAAACCTGCTCCAGAGCGCTCTTGACCTCAGACTGGGACGCAAGTCATCTTTCAACAGGACAACGACGATGGCTGTGCACCGGCGCTCCCCATCCAACCTGATGGAGCTCGAGACGTTCTGTAAAGAGGAATGGGCGAAACTGGCCAAAGAGAGGTGTGCCAAGCTTGTGGCTTCATATTCCAAAAGACTTGAGGCTGTAATTGCTGCCAAAGGTGCCACAACAAAGTATTGATTAAAGGCTGTGAATACTTATGTAGATATTATATTTTCGTTCTTTATTTCTAATAAATTTGCAAACATTTAAAAAAAACTTTTTTCGTATTGTCATTATGTGGTATTGTGTGTAGAATTTTGACAAAAAAAAAGTAATTTAATCCATTTTGGAATAAGGCTGTAACATAATGAAATGTGGAAAAAGTGAAGCGCTGTGAATACTTTCCGTATGCACTGTATACGACTCGTCAAGTCGTCTGAACTCAGAGGACCCCAAGTTCACTTTCAAAGATGGCTACGTCGTGCATCACACGTAGTAAACATTGTGGTTTTCTACAATTTTAAGCACTTTTGTCGTTGTTGTAACCAAATGAAGAAGTGGTACACATAGTGCTGTATACTGCTACCTATAGGCATGTCTCTACAGTCTTATTAGGAGTTAAACATAGTGCTGTATACTGCTACCTATAGACATGTCTCTACAGTCTTATTAGGAGTTAAACATAGTGCTGTATACTGCTACCTATAGACATGTCTCTACAGTCTTATTAGGAGTTAAATACCTCCTGATTAGTTATTTTGGAGCTTGTGCAGCTGAAATTGGCTAGAGTTGCTCGGTTGCTATATGACAACAACGGCTTTAAGCCGAGTCTGGAGCAGAAAGCAGAGCAGTAGTCTAACGTTAACGTTAATCAAAACGTAATTTTCATGTATCAAACTGTGAAATATATTTGTGTAATATGTCAATAACTGGGTGAATAGAATCCTAAATGTTACTAAAAATGTTACAAAAATCCATCTTTTCTCCGATTCGTAGTATCGTGTGACAAAAAGAACGCAACAACTCCGCGGTTATTCGTTTTTCGACACGAATGTGACGTCACACTCGAGCTACTAGTCGCGATTACAAGACAAAAAGAACGCATCATGAAACGATGCATGCACAAAAAATGCATTGGCCCCCCTTTCTACTAGGGCTGTCCTCGACTAAAGAAATTCTTAGTCGACTAACACTTATAGGATTTTGTCGACTAATCGATTAGTTGATTTAATTGACAGAGCTGTGCGCTTTGAGAGGTGGTTAAGACTAGAAAAGCACAATATAAATGTAGTTAATTAACCATCTGTAAAACTGAGGTTCTCCACAATTAATCCTGCAAAAGCACCACTTTAAATCTTGTGTTTACCAGAAATGTGCTCAGAAGTTTCCTGAAATAAGTAATTAAGCATGAATAAGCATAAAAAATGACTAATCGACTAAAGAAATCTTAGTCGACTAAGACCAAAACGACCGATTAGTCGACTAATCGACTAAGAGGTGGCAGCCCTACTATCTACAGCTAGGGGGAGACCGGGATAAGCCCTATTTCAACAAACGTAACAACTGGTAACTCGTGTAAATAGGTCTGTAATGGGACGAGCACATGCAGAAGCATCGAAAAGAACTTCTGTACTTTAATGGAAAAGTATTTTCTCCTCCTCCAAAGGGTTTTGTGTGTTTCGAACGGTGGATTTTCTCTCCTGGCTCTCAACACGGCAAACAGCTGCTGAGCTATCAAAATCCAGTCCATCATGTTAACACAGCACCCCACTCACGACCATGGCGTGTGTGTGTGTGTGTGTGTGTGTGTGTGTGTGTTGGGGGTTTCATCCCTCTGATATGGAGGGCTTAGCTCAACAATGGTCGTATTGAGGAGGCCGTTGCCCCGCGTGGCCTGGTGTGGCCAGGGGGTTATGGAGAGGGGTTTTTGGGGGGGGGGGTGGGGTGTTGGGTGATGTTCTTTGGGGGTGTTGTTAGGCGTAGAGACCCTTAGCGCTACAGCTGTCGCCTGGCACGCTCCGGCCTCGGGGAGAACCGACAGCTCGCGTCACTGCCAAGTGTCCTCTGTCATCGTGGGGCATCTGGAGGGGAGGTGGGGGGGTTGGTGGGGGGCGGGGGGCTGGGATCAACCACCACTCTCCCTACCTCCCTCACCCCTGGGCTGCGTGTCACCCAGCTGCTTCACCCTCCGATGCCCCCGTTGGGATGCAACGCGGGACAGTTTGAGCGTCGAGCCGGTTTCGCGGTAGCTTGTTAAAAGCTAGAGACGCATTCGATGAGCATGAAAACAGATCCCAGAGAACTGTCGACTCGGTACACGTTATTAACCCCTAGGTTCATTTTACGCTGGAATTGTCCTTTAATGAAGGTAACGCAGTCTATAAACGTCCAAATTAGCAACATTACTAATAAGTCTAAATGAGCATTCATTACTATGGTGATTGGTTTGTTGCCTGTCTTTGACGGTCTTTAAGAAGCATATCTTAAATTTTCTGAACAATTCCACTGTAAATACGTCGGTGCCGTGGTGTTTTAATGAACGATTCTTTCATGTATTCATTTATAAATAGCTTTCCGCGCCTCACAATCTCCCGAGCTGCCTCAAAACGAGCAGCAGTTGTAGACTTTAGGGATTTGATCCAAGTCTTTGAAGTACATTTGCTCGGTTTTCTGCAGCGATTCTGAAAAGTGCTCCCTTTCTCTCATCCCCAGCCGGATACCTGTAAGCAAACGCAGCGTGCTTGTTTTGGAAATGATTTTCACTAGCTATGTTTCCATCCACACGTTTTTATCCAAATGAAGTGTTATCGAATGAAAAGTGCCGTCATGGAAACTATTTTAGACCTTGCAAACTGTCGTTCGTGCTTTTCTTTGCCTGGTCAGATGTGTAATCCTTACAGCCAAACTTTATTATTTTCTGTGCAGAGGGATAAGCGCCGATTTATGTTTTCCTCCGTGGGTGCTCACACGCGCACACCCTTTACAAAAAAAGTGTTTGCATTTCAGAACCTTAGGAAACGGACAGCGGCCGACACAAACGCACGCCATAATAAAGCCGTAAACTAGGCCTAGCCTATAGGCTCTCTTTCAACTCAGGACAGCGCCACTTCTCACTAATACAGAGGGGATTGGAGATGAAAAGTTTAACTGGCACGTAACCGCGATCAGCTTCGTGGGAAATTAAGAATCAATGCCACCGACATAACCAATCACACTATGACAGACGCTCCTCAACTGCAGTGTTTAATTTTAAATTAATGTAAAAATGAACTGGCATTCTGGCACACGTGGGTGGTCAGTATTTTCCGAGCAGCCACGGTATCGGCGCCCATGAGAGGGATCCATGACGTTAAGTTACTAGCCGTAGCCAGTGTTGTTTACTGACGGTCTGCCGCCGCGCGCCGCGTCATCATATCAACGGTTCCTGCGCATGCAACAGCACTCAAATCGTAAAATTCACTCCTCCTCAATATCAGAGGGGGACAAAATATATTTATTAAACAGAAAATCAAGTCATTTCAAGTCATTTGACTCAAGTCTAAGTCAAGTCTCAAGTCATAAATATCAAGTCAAAGTCAAGTTGAGTCTTTTATGAATGTTAATCAAGCAAGTCTCAAGTCCTAAAATTTGCGACTTGAGTCAAGTCACGTGACTCGAGTCCCCCATGTCTGCTAGTTTCTCACCGCAGATCGAGCTATAAGGGTACGCGAGCAGCGTGGCGGTGAAAGCTAATTTGCCCACGCACTTTTAAATCCTCCGTTCTCCTCCGAGAAAAATTTAGTACAATTTGTGTAGCACAAGATCGTTTATAGATCTCGACATTTCCTATTTTTTAAGGGTGGACAAATCTACCTCTTCTAAATATTAGTGGGGGGACATATCCCCTGCATAATTTCCCCGTTGTGTCCGCATGTGGTGTTTAATTTTCCCATTGTTACGTCTGCATGTGTGTGTGTGTGTGTGCAGCCCAGTGTCATGGCAGTTTGTGAAATGGTCACATTCGAAAATCGTGACCTGTACACGAAATAAACAAGAAAATCGTGACTTGTACACAAAATAAACAAAAAATCGTGACCTGTACACAAAATAAACAAGAAAATCGTGACCTGTACACGAAATAAACAAGAAAATCGTGACCTGTACACGAAATAAACAAGAAAATCGTGACTTGTACACAAAATAAACAAAAAATCGTGACCTGTACACAAAATAAACAAGAAAATCGTGACCTGTACACAAAATAAACAAGAAAATCGTGACCTGTACACGAAATAAACAAGAAAATCGTGACCTGTACACGAAATAAACAAGAAAATCTGTACACGAAATAAACAAGAAAATCGTAACCTGTACACAAAATAAACAAGAAAATCGTGACCTGCACACGAAATAAACAAGAAAATCGTGACCTGTACACAAAATAAACAAGAAAATCGTGACCTGTACACGAATCAATAAATAAAAATAACGTGACTTTTTTATGAACTGACGTGGGACACTATATCTTGCAGTAGCGCGGCATCGCTTTGGTGCACCGCAGCTTATCGGCGGACCCCTCCACTTATTACATCACCCCCGTCCGTATCGCGGGTCTCAAAAGTTGAAATATCCACGGTGACATCTGTTTAATTGAAAATCCAGGCCTGATCGATGTGTGCCAAACCGCAAGTGCAGAGGTTTAAACGGCCGGCGCGTCACTTCTTGTTCTCTGTTCTTCCAGCGCTCAGCTCACAGTTGCTTTATTATTTATCAGCCGGCGTCGGGCCAACAGTTGCTGCTCGGCCTCTCGTCCTCTCTGAAGCCACCTGGAGCTGTCACTTCACTTCGCTGGTGCTCAGAGACGGTCTGCAGAAAACCCCTTCACCCTGAAAACATGACGGGGTCGGATTCAAAAAGGGGGGAGGCAGCAGGTTTTAAAGGATGAGGTCAAAGCGTTCAAAGTTGCCGTTTTGTCTCAATCAGATATGTGACGCACGCTGAGCTTTCCTTTACAGCAGGAGGGGTCAAACTCAATGTCACTAAAGGGGCCACACTGGAAATGCTGATCACAATAAGGGCCAGACATTGACGGTTGAGTTCATTGACATGCTTTTATTTAACAAAGAAAAGTCAATTAACTTTGTATTATTTAAAAAAAAAAAAAGAAAGTCAGCAAAAAAAGTCTTCTTAGCCATCGTTGAATTTAGCGCGTCATGAAAAACAAACACTACATTTTTAAAAGCAGCCAACTCACCACAACCTGTATTAAACAGCCTGAATATTAAAAATGTCTCTGCTTCTGGGGGGGAATTCTGACATTTCACCACATTTCAGTGAGTGGCAGGTCCAAACTACACACTGAGATATTACCTTTAAATGCTGTACGTAAATGTAACCTCGATGTATAAAGAGCTTTCACTTTTCAACCAAATTATGTGGAAAATACCAAAAGCGTGCCGACAGGGAAACACACTAAACGCTGCATTAAAATAGGGCTGCACCATGTGAGGAAAATGTCTAATTGCGATTATTTTTGACTGATATTACGATTTGCGATACGATCCACGATATTGGAGGGAATTTTATTTATGTATCATTATTCTTATTTTACTAGAAAAATACTAAAATTAAAAAAAAAATGTAAATGATTATAATGTGATTTTCTTTTTCAAGGATCTGTACAAAACAAAGATTTTTTTGTTCTTGAGTCCGAGGATACAGGTTGTAGGCTGGAGCACCACAATACTTAATTCAGAAGTGCTTGACACATGTTATGCCTTTAAGAAACATTGTGTAGTAGCATTGGTCCATATTGCGATTTCGATAAAATTGCGATTAACTGTGCAGCCCTACATTAAAATGTAACTTAGTTGTGGCAGCGATTTGGTGTTTGATGTGGCCGCCCAGCCCTATATGAAACAAGGATATTTATAGATCCAAATTTGGCCAATTCCTACATATACATATCATACACATCCTATATCATTTGACCTGCAAATAACCAAATCAATGCTCACCAGGTGGGGTCTTCTAGGATGCTCACCAGAGGGTCCAGTTAGAAGCTTTTCTGGTCCTTTTGATCACTTCACATGAACTTCCTCAGCAGGTGGTGCCAGGTTGGGACTTTCTTTGAGCAATTTAAGGACTTCTCGTCAAAATGTATGATTAAGTATATTTGGCTGCCTAAACTTCTGAAGGTCCTTTTGCACTCTTCTTAAAAGTCTTTGGGGAGGAGAAGATCTGACCCTTTGACCCCGGTGGAGTTTGCCCAGTTGTCAAATTTTTCTGACTTATTGTCCCTGTTGGCTTAAAACTGTAAAGTGCAGTTTTCTACTGATATTTTCTTCCAACTAAGGCAAAAAAAAAAGAGTGTCTTTCGCAATATGTCGCAGCGTTTCGTAGGGGTGGGAATCACCAGAGGTACCACGTTACGATATTATCACGATACTTAGGTCACGATACGATATTATTGCGATTTTAAACATATTGCGATATTCTGCAATATATTGCAATTTATTACCTTTTTTCCAACTTCATTATTATGTCCCCAAAGGAAAACTTTGTCAACATCTGTTTGTTCATCTCACATGAATTTTATTGCTGTAAAATGTGACTGTCAAGCTGACTAACTAACCAGCACTTTAATGAATATGTTATAAATGTTGTATACACCTGGCAAACTGACCTGTTTGCATTTTTAATTAAGGTGGACTAGACTGTAATACCAACAGGTATGCACTGCTGTGCTACTACAGGTATTTTTACAATTAAAATGAGTACAAAAAGCGGTAGCGACGGAGTCACGTACCTTGGTTCCGGTGTTTTTAGCAAGTGACAAAATCCTTCATTTTCCACAACGTTGTATGGACGCAGGTCTTTGCACATGAAGTAGGCGATGGCTTGAGTTATTTTCTTAGCTCGCTCTGAATTGGGAGGTAGCTTTGTCAAGCTAAGTGTGTCCAGTGTTGGTTGGTTTTTCGGGCGGAGCTGGTTTAGCATTAGCTTTACCGTCCTCGGCTAACGCTAACTCTGGATGGTGGCGTGTGAGATGAGCCCTCATGTTTGTGGTATTCCCTGAGTATTTTATTTGCATACGACACTCCTTGCAAATCCCATGTCTCATGTCCATCTCAGTTGTCCCCTCCTTGTTAAAAAATCCGAAAAAAGTCCAAACACTTGATTTAAACGCAGATGGTGCATTTCTGATTTCTTTCTCTGACGCTGCCATGTTTATTTTATCTACATCCTCCTGCACGCTGACAGTCACCCCGCTGACCTCACCAGAAAACAAACAGCGCCATCTGGTGGACTGAATAAGCAATTGATGTTATTATTATTATACTACCAAAAAGTTAAATTCTGATGTGCAATTTAAATAATAAAAGATCGATACTTGGCGCCTGTGTATCGATACAGTATTGCCACGAGAAATATCGCGATACTATGCTGTATCGATTTTTTCCCCCACCCCTAGCGTTTCGTGGTGTGCTTATCGTGACGACGATTGAAGAAAAAAAAAATACAATATATTGTGCCCTATTGAGTAGTTATAGTTGCCTGAACTTATGAAGGTCCTTTTGCCCTCTTCTGGAAGTCCTGAAAGACACCATAGAATAAATGAAGAAAACAGCCGACCCTTTGGTTGATTGTCGGATTTGATCCAACAAACACTGAGGAAGCTCTTTGTCACGTGGAAATGTCTGTTTCAAAAGCAGTTTGGAAGCCTCGGGCAGCATTAAACAACATTCACACAAATCTTTTTGGGAGACAGTGGCTTGTTTTGACTGAGGATTTGTCGGGACTTGTCCTGACCGAAGACGAAAGGTCATTCCAGCTGACGATCCGATGAGTTTTCAACATCCATAACTGGTTCGTCCGTTAAACCTTAGACATCCTCTCAACATTTTCTGCATTCTGGTGAAGTTTTATGCAACAATATGTGTCGCACAAGTTGACACAATCATTAGTAGCATCGCAGAGAGAAATATCTGTCTCATAAAGCAGTTTGCGAGCCTCGGGCAGCATGCTCGGTCTAAGGTATGTAAGTTTTAACGACATAAAACTTACATACCTACAAATCTTTTCGGGAGACAGTGGCTTGTTTTGACTGAGGATTTGTTGGGACTTTGTCCTGACCGAAGAGGAAAGGTCACTCCAGCTGGCAGTCCGATGACTTTCAACATCCATAACTGGGACAGTTGTCCGTCTGTTAAACCTTAAAGATCATCTCGGAGACGCCAACGCCTCTTCGCCAGGTCTACCTGATCCTCACATCCAACCTCTTCTCTCTGGGTCTTCAGAGGCCGTAAAGATCGGAGGGCCCCCTCCAATCAAACCGAGGCCACTCGCCCACCGCCTGCCTGTGTGGTCGCTCGTAAACTCGTCCTCGTGGCGGCCCCGCGTCGCTGCCACTTGCCTTGCACGTAAAAAAAACAACGTCTCGTTAAAAGAGCCCCCCCAGTTACCTTTTGGAGTGGCGTGGCGCTCCGAGAAAACAAACACCTCGCAAACTAACGCGCACAGATGGTTTTCCACTTCTCAAGCCAGTCCCCCCGACAAACAAAATCCACCCGAAAACAAAGAGCGTTCGCTGCTCATCGGCCCCCGGATGCGGTTTCATTCGCCCGTTAAAGGAAGCAAAGGGGTCGTGTCGCGTTACGCTCGGGTCAAGTGCTGCCTTTACATCTTCACTAAGAGACGGTAAACGAGTTCTCTTCTGTGATGATTCCCTTTTAATGGAAACCAAACGTGTGTGTGGAGGTTTAAGAGGAAGGAAGGGGAGAACAGACCACTACCATCGTGTGTGTGTGTGTGTGTGTGTGTGGTTTGTGTTTTCGTACATCACGAAATAAAGTTCTGTGGCTTTGAACAATAAAGAGGCTGCAGTCTCTGACCACATGTTGTTCATCCTTGGCTGTTGTTTTTTAACAGCAGGTTGAACTCAGATTCCTCCAAACTGAATCAGAGGTCAGTTACTTGGGGTGGGGGGGGGGGGGGAGGATGATTCGGTTTCACACTTAAAATGCTTCTTGTGTTTGTCACATTATGCATGTTAAAACCAGATACTGAATGGTTCTTCAGCAATGTTTCACATGTGTCGTTTACAACTCGGAATAGAAAGAAAGCCAGAGTCGAGCTTGGACAGAGGTCATTTCCAGGAGAATAAACTCCGCTCCGGTCCAAAATCGAGCTTTATACCTCTGGCATCGGCCGCTGCCTTTTGCAAACTATCAATAAAAGGGTTCCAACTTGGCACAACGCTCCGATTCTGCAGATTTGAGCGGACGATTAACACACAAGAGGCTCTCAGAGCGGCAGAAATCCCCTCTCTGCTGCACGGTGTCCCGTTACCCAGCACAATTTTCAGGGGTTTTAAGCGTCTTCCTGTGGAAATCAGCATATTCTCTGTGGTTGACATGATTCACGGTGAAGGTCTAACCGGAGCCAATCCTGAGCCGAGCGGCCGCCCGCTGCTGCTGCTGAAAGGCCATACTTCAAAGTGCTCGTCCACAGACCTTCAGCCAAGTTACTTCTCTCCGTACAGATACAGCGATGTTATGTGTGATTAGTCAGACGGTGTAACATTAATCCTACAAAGGAAGTAAAGTCACTGCAGCTGCACCAACGGCGGAACACGTAGACGATAAAACAGGCAGAAGATGACGGATATTTTCTCTACGCTGCTCTAATGTCTGAGTCCAGTTCTTACGTTTCAGACTTTACTGTTGAAGTCAAGACTGTCATTTAGAAATGGACAGTTTAAGGTAGGGCTGCACGATTATGGCCAAAATGATAATCCCGATTATTTTGATTAATATTGAGATCACGATTAATTATCACGATTATTTGTTGATTTTTACCAAAACAACTTTTATTGTCACATAGGCTTATTATAACCGCTTTTACATCCATATTGTGCTACATTCCTCCTTTGTTGAAGGATACTGTGAAGGAGTATGCCATTTCAGCTGTTGTGCCACCGCTTTCCACACATAAATCTACCGGACGAAATAGCAACGCGGATTTCGGCGGCTCATTACACTGCTACTTGCATGTCTGCGTTGCGCACCGATGCTCCGAAACCCACGTTAGAGGCAACATAAACATCGCTGCACGTCACGCTAGTAAACACTAATAACACGTTACACAGCAGGTAACGTTAGCCTACCGTTAGCCACAGTAAACACTAATAACACGTTACACAGCAGGTAACGTTAGCCTACCGTTAGCCACAGTAAACACTAATAACACGTTACACAGCGGGTAACGTTAGCCTACCGTTAGCCACAGTAAACACTAATAACACGTTACACAGCAGGTAACGTTAGCCTACCGTTAGCCACAGTAAACACTAATAACACGTTACACAGCAGGTAATGTTAGCCTACCGTTAGCCACAGTAAACACTAATAACATGTTACACAGCAGGTAACGTTAGCCTACCGTAAGCCACTAAAGCTAAAGCTAGTGTGTCTGTATTTCAGATAGCAGATTCCAACATCGAGACGTCAAACAGTCTGCTGCTAAAGCTATGAGCTAATAGACACAAACTAGCACTATGGTCACTGCTGTTGTCTGAAAAACAAAACGGACGGGACAAGATGTTGCTTTTACTGGTGAACTGGTAAACATCGTGACCGGCTTATGATGAGCGACTGCTACCAGTTGTGGAGTTTTCCTCCCGTTACTCTGTCCTCTGTGACTGTCTACATCTAGAAACTGAGCTTCGCGGTGCCGGGAACAGCTCTGATTGGCTCATGGAGGCACGTGATCAGACAGTGGTTCTAGAGTGGCTTTGCAAAAACTGTTCTATGAACGGAATGACGCATTTTAAATATCGCTCGATCACGCAAATTTGATCGTGGGAAGCCCCAAATCGTGATCGTGATTAAAATTAGATTAATTGTGCAGCCCTAGTTTAAGGGCTACAATCTAATCGCATGGCGTGAAGCAGGTCCAAATCCACTTTTGCTGGTCCTAAAGGGTTGTCCTTAGTGTCTTCATTAATCAGAGGTGTGTTTGGGGCGTAACATGCAATCAACCAATCAGAGATCATCTCCCATTCCCTTTAAAAGCCAGGCGCGTTTGGACCTTGGAGCATTGCTGTTTTGATGGAGGATTTGCACCGTAATATTTTTATTTGTAATCTTCTGCATGTGTGTGTGCTGCTGTGCGTCCCTGTGTGTGTAACAAGCATAATGTGTGCGCGCTGTGCACAAGCCTAGGAGCATTTTACTAACGCTCTGTTAAAATAACAATGAAATGCTGCATTATTGACTTTAGACCAGGTTTTTGTTGGTCAATGGCGCCATCACTTCCCGCTGCCTCAAGATAGCAATACTCCCAGAATGCACCTGAACACACCTCGCTGTAAGACCAGCACGCCCAGAATGCACCTGAACACACCTCCCTGTAAGACCAGCACGCCCAGAATGCACCTGAACACACCTCCCTGTAAGACCAGCACGCCCAGAATGCACCTGAACACACCTCCCTGTAAGACCAGCACGCCCAGAATGCACCTGAACACACCTCCCTGTAAGACCAGCACGCCCAGAATGCACCTGAACACACCTCCCTGTAAGACCAGCACGCCCAGAATGCACCTGAACACACCTCCCTGTAAGACCAGCACGCCCAGAATGCACCTGAACACACCTCCCTGTAAGACCAGCATGCCCAGAATGCACCTGAACACACCTCCCTGTAAGACCAGCACGCCCAGAATGCACCTGAACACACCTCCCTGTAAGACCAGCATGCCCAGAATGCACCTGAACACACCTCCCTGTAAGACCAGCACACCCAGAATGCACCTGAACACACCTCCCTGTAAGACCAGCACGCCCATGGGCGCAAAGACTGGCGCAGGTGCATTTGCTATTTAAACGACGCGGGCGCTGGACGGGAAACTGACAACTGGGTCGGTCTTAAACTAGCAAAGACACTTGGGTCAGGCTTTGCGCTGTGGCCAAAGTTAGGGCCCTAAAGGTCTGAACTGTGTTAAAGGAACTATATTTCTGTCATATTCTTAGAGTCTTAAGGACAAACAGGATTAGAAGATCTTCTCTCCCTGTTCAGAAAAGTCTCAGGAAGCAACTTGTTTTGGTGGAACGTGTGTACGTTCAAAAGTAGTTTTAGTCGTACAACAGAAAACTCAGATTGGACAGATATTCTAGCTAGCTGTCTGGATTTACCCTGCAGAGATCTGTGGAGCAGTTTACCATAGTCCTCACAAATCAGCCGGAGGTTAGAACGCCAACACAAAGGAAGAGGAAGGTAACGAATATCCGGCCTAAATGAGTGAAATCTGGCGGATTTTCTGGCGGCAATGGCGCAATCCCGGAAGTTGAACGCCGTGGATATTTACAGCAGACTACAAATGAAGTAACTACAAAACTAACTGATAGAACCGAAGGGGACAACACACAATGTGAATATTGTTCTAGTATCTTCTCTCCTCTGTGACAGTAAACTGAATATATTTGAGTTGACGACGTCATCTTGGGCTTTTTGGGGAACACTGATCCACATTTTTCACCATTTTCTGACATTTTGTAGACCAAGCAACTCATAGATTTGTAAAGTTGCAGCCCTACAATATAATTTATAATAATTCTGAGCCTGTAAATAATGTTGCTGTTAATAGTGTGTCTTTTAATCTACTGTGTATGTGCACTGTTTGTTCGAGTATTGAGACTAAAGGCCTTTACACATCGTCTTATTTGTGCGATTAATTCGCATGTCAGTATATCTTTTCAAATGTTTTCATCACGAGTACTTTCACACAGAACACCAATATTACGCGCAGATAAAGCAACGTAATTTTTTTCCAAAACAAGGTGGATTTCGGAGCTTTCACAACGCCAATATTCGCAGCCAATTATTTTTGCATTTTTGCATTGCTTATTTGTCACGGCCCCGGTGTGTAACAGCCTTAAGACGAACATTTTGTTACATGTGAACACAAGCGTTCAACTGATTCATACATAACACTACAAAAACCCTGATATGTGTATTTACTCCTACAACAAATGGGATTTACCACGAACTTGCTTTTGGGCTCAATTGTCAGAGACTTACTTTGGAGAATGTTCACTTTAATATCATAAACTGAACCAAATAAATCGACAATTTGTGGTACATCTAGTCATGAAATGTGACTTTTAATCTCCCTAAATCTTACACGTTTGTGCACAGATCTTCTCCAGCAGGTCTCGTCCAATCAGTTTGGTAAAATCCTGAAGTTAGAGAGACAGTAAAAGATCCTGGTCCAGGACCTGAAGGACCTCTGACTGCACAGGGTTAACATGTCCCAGGAGACACACACACACTCAGCACCAGCTTAATCCCCCCAAAGCAGCAGCTTTAGTGTAATTCACGCCGCAGCTGTCCACTGCTGGAAGAATCGAGAAATTGTCCTGCACATGTTCAGCTTCAGGAACAAATGTCACGGAGCACAGCAAATGAAAAAACAAGATGGACTCCTGAACACCACACACACACACACACACACACACACACACACACACAGCTCTCTGCCATCAAACCTCTGGCAGCCTCCACCTGCCTTCCTCCCTGACTACACATAGCTGAGAGAGCTGTGTGAGTGTGTGTGTGTGTGTGTCTTTTAGATTTTTTTTTTTTAAAGGTCACGATTCGATTCAAATTTAGATTAAAAAAAACCCGATGTTTTCCAACAGGGACGGTAATGCCACAATATGAGCCACAAGATGGTAAAAAGGTATTTAACGACGAGAGTTTAAGGTTCCTCAGAGTTTACGAGGTGCAATTGAATGAACATCTAGTCTAACAAGGTGCACATGAATGCACCATGGAGGCCCGTTGGAGCCGACATGTTATACCTTTTTCGTTTGTCTCCATAACTCGCTCACGGGGAAGGCAAAACGTTGCCACATGGTGACTTCAGGGGGATTCTTCCAGTTTGGTCATTTCCTCAGTTTCATCTCAGACTTCCCAAAGCCCAAGACCTGGGCTCTGGACCTGGGGGGCGACAGAGCCTTCTCAGCTGCTGCACCCCCCCTCAGGAACCCCCCCGATCACATCAAACAGTCAAGCACTAGCGATAGACCGATTTTATCGGCCGGCCAATATATCGGGCCAATATTTGCGTTTTTACGTGTATCGCAACTGCCAATAGTTTTTTTTCCGGCTGGAGTTGCTGCACCCGTCCACATGATGCACACTGCACACATCATTTGGGTCATATTAGTGTAGATGATTGCAGAAGTGACACTGATCTGTGTTTTTGTTTATTAGTTTTAAAGAAATGGCAGAGCAGATTCCGAAAACAAATCCAGTGTGGCAGGGTTTTACATTTTTATGATGTAAATTGAGGGAGCAAAAGCTGTATCGGCACCAAATATCGGCAGCCGAATCGGTTATCGGCTAAGGCTGATGAAAAAATTTGCAGGTAGTCCAGCACAGGCAAGCAGACATCTGGTCCTGCAGCCAAACAAAGGCGCTGGTCCCAGACCCGCCCGCCTCACTGGGGGTAGAAGCGGTGAAGGCGCTGGATTGGGGGTGGGGGGTGATTGCATATCTGTATATATGTAAGAGTTCGTGTGTATGTAGGCCTGAGTAGTCAAGCTACGTCTGGCCCCCGTAATCTGGTTTTCTCAGTCCGCACGATTGTCATTGCGATACACAGCCGGTTGCCATGGAGTCAGCCTTTAAACAGGACCCAGTCCGAGTCAACAATCAACAGGTGTCTGTGGGAATCGGGTAGGGAACGCAAGAGTGTGCCTCGCTGCAGTGCTCCAGGGGGAGGTGATTATTCAACACCGGCCTCGGCCAAGGCCAGCGCTGGTTCAGGGAGCCGAAAAGATAAGATTGGAATTTGTTTTGACTTAGGGCGAGGAGCCGCAGTTAGTCACTCTCGACTTCTCTGAAATGTCCCCTCTGGTCTCCGTATCGATCAAATTTACTTGCCAAAACCATGAGTTTCCCCAAGATGTTGTCCAGCCTATCCAGAGCTGACAGTCTCTCCAAGATTGTATCAAATTTTTGGCCCATGGTGTTCACAGTATCCAAATCCAAGTTCCGACAGCTCTGCACATACAGCTTCAACCGTGACGGGCAGCCTGGTATTTTGCTCGGTTCCCGTCTTCTTCTTAATTTCTCGATAAACCAGGGCAGTGCCTGAGCCAATCAGCAAAAGACCTGTTATCATGGTTCTGAATAGGTAGATATCTTCAATGTCCTCCACGGAAAGAACCGCCAGACACACGACCCGCCACCTCTCTCCCACGCGTCCATCGTGTAGCCAGCTGCGAAGGTCCCGGCAGGGCAGTCAGGTTCCCCCGAAACCCGAGCTTCTCGTCGAGAAGATGGTGTCAATTACGCTGAGAGACCAGTTGATCAAATCCATAATTCGTAGTTTAGGAGCAGTGCCGTGAGAGAGACTCTAGAAGTACACAGAGACAAAGACTAGACGAGAGAGCAAAGCAGGGCAGGCAACGGGAGGAGAGGGAGAGAAACGAGAATTGCCCACCTCTCCTGCTTGCCCCATGCACCGGTGTGTTTTTCTTCTCTTCTCTCCGTTACGTAACCTCGTCCATTTGTTGTATCTATGTAACCACAAGATGGCCCTGTGTCTCTCCAGATTCTGCAAATTCGTAGTAATATGCTTGTTTATCTGAAGTATACGCCCTGCCTATGCGCCACCTGTCTATACTTTGTATATCGCAATGCACTTTTCTGCATTTTGTTTTGCACTTCTGGTTGGACGCAAACTGCATTTCGCTGTCTTTGTACTCTGCACAATGACAATGACGTTGAATCTAATCTAAAGCGTCTTTGAGTGTCTAGAAAAGCGCTATAAGAAATAGATGTATTATTATTAAGATGACGTCCTCAAATGTCTTGTTTTGTCCTCAACTCAACAAAACTAGAACATGTTCACATTTAACAAGCGGGAATCTGCAAAGTTTTTCATACAGAAATGACAACGCGATTATAAAAATAGTTGGCGGTTAATTTACTAGGTACAAACTACTCGATTACTCTTTGCAGCAGTAAAATTGTAATTTTATTGGAGCTGCAGTAACTCCAGCGGGGAGATACATTTGAAGTACAGTAGGAGTAATAAAAAGAAGCATAACATGAAAATGTTAAGTACAAATTCATTTAAAAATTGTACTAAAAGTACAGTACTTCACGTCGGCCTCCGTGGGCGTCGAGAGTGTCCGACCACCCAAATAAAAATACATTTCATAACTGGAGATCGGGTACCAGAGTGATGAGAAGTTCAGGTGTCTCAGCTGAGACGGGATTCTTCAGATTTAAATTTAGACACGTTTTCTCCTCACGTCTCGGACTCAGGAACCCAGGGTGAAGCGTGCAGAGCATGTGTGTGTGTGTGTCTCACATACATTCCCAGCGTGTCCGCGGTCTTACTGAGCATTAGTGGACACATTTCCCAACATGCCAGCACGTTTAGGAACGCAAGCTGCAGTGCTCAGCTCGGCCTCCGAGGGGTGATCCACTGAGCTGACGGCTCGTCTGTGGTGATAAAAAAAATAAAGAAATCCAAATAAAGTTCACATTCTTGTCAACAATTAATACATTTCTGTTGTGTCCAAATCAGGCTTTTAGAGGGGAAATAAACGTCACCTCCACGACTCGTAGTTTCCTTGTCATCTCGAACAGTCCGAACGCGTTCCCTTCGGCTTGGTCCCTAAAAATATTTCACTTCTTCTGCGTTACGAGGTCTGGAGTTTGAAAGACGCAAGTGTGTTCCAGACAGGAAATGAACGAAAAGATGCCACTACATCTCGTACGTACGGATAAGATTTCCTACGTAGGAGATGAACTTAGGTTTGGGCAAAAAATGCGCAGAAAAATTTTTTTTTTCACCTTGCCTTTTAGGGCTTTCATAGTTTAGTTATGTCAGTACTTTCATAGATATACATATTGTTTATTGACAGAATAAATCCAAAATAACTGAATAATTGGGTCCATGATGTAGGAATCCTAGCTTCTTATAGGGTAACAGCCGCTTTTTTCAACCTGGACCCTATTTCCCATGTTTTTGTGTCTGAGAGACTGATGGGAACAACAATCTGTGACATTGGTCCAGATCACTGAAGTCGAAAAATCGAGTTGGTAGGTCAAATCAATTCATATTTTCAAAAAATTGATTATTTTAGATTTTTTTTTAATCTTTTTTTTTTTAATCTAAAAAATCTTTTTTAATCCAAATACAGTATCAATAATTTGAATGTTTAACAATCTTTGTTGCACACTGCACAGTGACTTTTCACTTAGAGAAAGGGTTTGCCTTTGCAATTTTGTTTATGTTGATGCATTTTAATTAAATACAATAAATATATATTTTTAAAATATAATTACAGTTTGCAGTTATTTTGTTTTAAATGGAAGAGTGGGGAAAATCGAATCGAAAATCATCAAATTTTTTTAGGGAAACAAATCGCCCAACTCTAAGAGATAGACCTTTAAAACCTCTTTGAGACCTTTCTGTTTAACCAGAAACAGCTCTGAAGTCTCTAGCTCTAAACCCACCAGACTCCATTTAAAAAACACAATACTTTTAGCGTGTATAGAGCCAACATATGTTCACATGTAAATCAGTAAACTATGTGTTTATTTCAACCCAAACTAGAGTTGTAATGGTTGGTACCTGTCGACTTTGAATGAAGTGTGTTTTACGATGCTAAAATGACGGTTTATTTACATGGAGTCTGGTGGGTTTAAGCGAATGCAATTTCCCAGATGTTTGTATGTTTAAAAAAAGGATCTTACTCTTTAACAGAAAGGTCGACCATAATGTTGTCAGACACTTAGAATATTAATCTGAGTCTGTCAGCGGCAACACAAGCACTTTAGTGAAGGTAAATACAAGCTGGACTATTGTCCTATTAACTTAGATTGTAGCTTGTTTTGCCGCTGCCAATTGCAGAGATCTCCCTTAATACTGGACCAATGTCAAAGGTTGTTGTTCCCATCAGTCACTGAAACTTAAGTGTTTAAGTTACCCCTTATCTCGGTGTCCTTCTTTCATTTTTTCACATGCATATACTGTAGCGATGTCTTTGACTTCTTTTTCCTGCTGTCAATCAGGGTTTTTGTAATGGTGTAAAATCCTGACAAAGCTCTGGGTAAAAAAAAAAAGAATAAAATACTCCATCCTGAAAATAAAGCCTTCTTTTATCTCCTTAGTTTAAAAGTTAAAAAAAGTAACTCCTTCTCTGACGAAACAACTGATTAAATATCAACTGGACAAACTACAGTGGTGCTCATAAGTTTATGAACCCATGCTAAAGTTGACTAAAAAAAGGCATTAAAAAAATCATCGTTTGGAAATTGATCTTAATGCCTTAATTAAAAAAAATTAGGAAAAATCCAACCTTTTAGGACACCAATTTTCTTTGTGAATGAATAATGTATCGTAAATAAATAAATGTTCTTCCTTAAAATACAGGGGGCATAAGTCAGTACACCCCTATGTTAAATTCCCATAGAGGCAGGCAGATGTTTATTTTTAAAGGCCAGTTATTTCATGGCTCCAGGATACTATGCATCCTGATAAAGTTCCCTTGATCTCTGGAATTGAAATAGCTGTTTTTGGAGAATGAACTCTCTCTGCATTAACATACTGCAGAGAGAGCGAGAGCGGCAAGTAAGGGCCTCTCAGAAAGAAGATATGTAACGCTTTGATATTTGGCTCTGATACAACCCTGCTCTCTCATTTTACATTTCAGGCATTTCGCTGACACTCTTTTCTCCCAAATGACTCCCCCAGAAGGGAGCCCGGGGAATCAGAAAAACACATGTCATGTTGTTCTGTGAACGCTGGAGGATTTTATCTCAGATATAGCTTACAGTCTTCTCTGGCAGCCATGCTGGAAGACGTACGAGGGATCACAGTGGATATAATCCGACTGCATTCATCGACTGTTCATACACCGCGTCTGCTGAGTGACGGGCTGATAGAATACCAGAGAACACAGAAGTTCATTAGTGGCAATATTATTAAAAAAGGTATTAACTTTAAACGGTCTGTCCAGCGGATTTTTATCATGATTAATCGATTAACCATTCGGTCTATAAAATGCAACATGACATCATGACTTGTAAACTTAAAAACTTAAAAATAAATTTAAAAAAAACGTCTGAAAATCGCCACACGCGGGACACGATCCCGGCTCTCCTGGGTGAAAGTCCTGTTTTACCCATCAGTGGACCTACGTTCCTTTATACTACTCGCTATGGCGAAAATTCACTCGTAATGTAGGTCAATGGCGGGCGAATTGCGTTGATAAACACGCTGAAAAAGCGATTATGCGTCTTGATAACGCGCCAAAATGGCGAATACATACGCCACTTTATGAGATCAGTCTGATAAAATGACCGACAATAGTTAAAAATATCCATCCTAGTCTCTCAAAGATTAGGTCTTCACAGGGTTCAAACAGTAGGTTACTACGCCCGATGGCCCGGGCCGGGTAACACGCCACGTTGGGAAAGAAAATCTAACAACCCATCATCATCGTATCACATAACAACCGATCATCATCGTATCACATAACAACCCATCATCATCATCGTATCATAAATCACTTTATTGTTTTCTTGCCCCCATGGTAGACCGCTTGTTGAATGATTTGATTTGAATGTGCTGCTGGCCAATCAAACAAAGTTTTTTTAACTTTTTTCAACGCGCGCATGCACTAGAGTGCGGATCGGGCCGCATTTTTCTGTCCTAACCCGACAGCAGTAACCGAACCATCTCATTTATTCTCAGACAAAAATTTACACATGTGCGTTTGTAGGAGGGCATATCGGAAATGTCAACAGATGTCATGAAAATGACATGTACCCCCTGCAGTCCTCCAAAGTACCCCTAGGGGTACACGTACCCCTATTTGAAAAACACTGATATAGACAATACTATCAGAACTAGGGCTGTCCTCGACTAAAGAAATTCTTAGTCGACTAACACTTATAGGATTTTGTCGACTAATGGATTAGTTGATTTAATTGACAGAGCTGTGAGCTTTGAGAGGTGGTTAAGACTAGAAAAGCACAATATAAATGTAGTTAATTAACCATCTGTAAAACTGAGTTTCTCCACAATTAATCCTGCAAAAGCACCACTTTAAATCTTGTGTTTACCATAAATGTGCTCAGAAGTTTCTTGGAAATAAGTAATTAAGCATGAATAAGCATAAAAAATGACTAATCGACTAAAGAAATCTTAGTCGACTAAGACTAAAACGGCCGATTAGTCGACTAATCGACTAAGAGGTGGCAGCCCTAGTCAGAACAGATAGAAACTTAAGAACAAACAGCATATGACAAGCATTACATCCCGTATAAAGCAGAATACAAAATATATATTCCATGTTCTAGAAAGATCAGCGATCACATAGTTGCTTCGCCTTCAGCCAAGCCTTTAAGGACATTTTAAAACTGCTGAGCCTTGCACAACCTCTAATGTGAAGTGGGGTTTAGTTCCACTCTTCTACTACAGTAAATGAAAAAGCTGATTGATCAAATTCGGTCCAGCATTCAGTTTCTATGTGTGTGTTTAGGATGTGAGTGTGAAGGGAACATCTTGTCCTTTTTTGGTTTCAGCATCATAATGCGCTTATTTGATGCATTTGTGAGCAGGTAGCGTTTTAGAAGTTTTATCGTTCCGGTGCATTCAAGTAGAGCTGCAGAGATGAGTCGATCTGTCGGCAACTATTAAATTAATCGGCAACTCTGATGTCAGCTTGTTAAATGTGAATATTGTTCTAGTGTCTTCTCTCCGCCTGGACAGTGAACTGAATATCTTTGAGTTGTGGCCAAAACGAGACATTTGAGGATGTAATCTTGCTTGGGCTTTTTTTGGGAAACAATGATCCACATTTTTCAGAAATTTCGGACATTTTAGAGACCAAACTTCTCATCCATTCATCCAGAAAATAAATCTAAAAGACAGATGAATCAACGATGAAAATAACCGTCCTACATTCAAGGGACACACTGATATGTGAGTTATGACGAGCGCAAGAAACCATTTAACCATTAAACCAATCAACATCTTGTCAAAAACATTGTTCACTCATAATCTGTCTACTGGGATTTTGATTTACGGAGTGTTCTTGAACGCACCCGCAAATGAAGACGTGACTGACTGTTGATTTATCTCGTTTCAAAGTCTCGGCAGGTTGACCTTTTTAAACAGAAATTAACCGAACAAACGTTACACTTAATTCACCGGCTCAAAGCGGTTGGAGTGTGAATACTGCAGTATTCTGGGATGTTCCCCCGCGGGGTCCAGTTTTATCTCTGCGGTGTCCCTCTCCTAACTGACCCTTGGCCTACTTGTTTTGATGGATGACTTTATGGCACTATTTTTGGTCCCGGAGCGTCACCGAGGGCCAGGCTGCCCGGGCATGAGACCTTGGGGGGCGTCCAGAACGTTCCTCTGGACCAGAGCTGCGTCATCAAAGAAATCCTTCCTAGCTTTGTTCCATGGGTCTGATTTCTCTCATTAACACTTCTCCGTCACACACCGTTGGGTCGGATTTATGGTTCTGCGGAGCCTACGTTAGTGGCCTCAAGTTTATACTGGTGCGTTGATCTCTTTAAGAAAATAGCAGGTCCTCTGTGTGTGTGTGTGTGTGTGTGTGTGTTTGTCTGTGTCTGTGTGTGTGTTTGTCTGTCTTTGTGTGTGTCCGTCTGTGTCTGTGTGTCTCTGTGTGTGTGTGAGTGTGTCTCTGTCTGTGTGCGTGTCTGTCTGTCTGTCTCTCTCTGTGTGTGCGTGTGTGTCTCTGTCTGTCTGTGTGTCTGTGTGTGTGTGTCTCTCTCTCTCTCTCTCTGTCTGTGTGTCTCTGTCTGTCTGCCTCTGTGTGTGTGTCTATGTGATTGTCTATGTGTGTGTCTGTCTGTGTGTGTTTGTGTGTGTGTCTCTCTCTCTCTCTCTCTCTCTCTCTCTCTCTCTCTGTCTGTCTGCCTGCCTCTGTGTGTATGTGTGTATCTCTCTCTGTCTGTCTGCCTCTGTGTGTGTGTCTATGTGATTGTCTATGTGTGTGTCTGTCTGTGTCTGTCTGTGTGTCTGTGTGTGTGTCTCTCTCTGTCTGTCTGACTCTTTGTTCTTTATCAAACTGGTTAATAACCGCATACGTTGTTTGTGTTGGTTTTACAAAGAGTTTAACCCGAGCCATATAGAACATATATGACCAGGTGGGGAATGAGTCCTTACCCCAAGTGAACGAGTTTAAGTACCTTGGGGTTGTGTTCGCGAGTGAGGGGACAATGGAGCGGGAGATTGGTCGGAGAATCGGCGCAGCGGGGGCGGTATCGCATTCAATCTATCGCACCAGCGAGCTGAGCCAGAAGGTCAGTTTTCGTTCCTACCCTCACCTATGGTCATGAAGGCTGGGTCATGACCGAAAGAACGAGATGGGAAATCCTCAGGAGGGTGGCTGGCGTCTCCCTTAGAGATAGGGTGAGAAGCTCAGTCATCCGTGAGGAGCTCGGAGTAGAGCCGCTGCTCCTTCACGTCGAAAGGAGCCAGTTGAGGTGGTTCGGACATCTGGTAAGGATGCCCCCTGGGCGCCTCCCTAGGGAGGTGTTCCAGGCACGTCCAGCTGGGAGGAGGCCTCGGGGAAGACCCAGGACTAGGTGGAGGGATTATATCTCCAACCTGGCCTGGGAACGCCTCGGGATCCCCCAGTCGGAGCTGGTTAATGTTGCTCGGGAAAGGGAAGTTTGGGGTCCCCTGCTGGAGCTGCTCCCCCCGCGACCCGATACCGGATAATCGGACGAAGATGGATGGATGGATGGATAGATAGATGGATGGATGGATGGATGGATGGATGGGATGGGCCGAGACGCCAGTCCAGGTATCAGACTGGTCAGGAGCTCTCTGAGACAAACGGGATTACTGCTAAACATGGAGCTCCACTGGGGGAATGTACCCTGTCAGCCACCTTTAATCAGACTTTACACACAAAGACAGACAGACAGGCAGGCAGACAGACAGACACACAGAGAAGGTGTGAGACGTGTCAGTGTGACCTGAAGAGAGAGCCCTCCCTTCCGTGTGGGACACACAGAGAGCAGACAGGCCCTCTCCGTCTGAAAACTGATCCCCGGGTTTTTGAACCCCCCAAAAACAAAATGAAAACAAAACAAATGGCGAGAGCCTGTTCCCATGCCCCCCCCCCCCCATTCATATTCATCCCGTAAGAAAAATAACAAACCTATTAGTGCCGATGATCGACCATAAATATCAAACAATCGCCAGGGCCCAGATGGGGAGGATTAAAGGCGCCTTAAAGTCATTACCATCACATCCTCTCCTTAAGCTTCCAATTCCCCCTCTCAGCTGCATTGTAATACCCGGCCACGGATCACTTTCCCATATTAAACTCACTGTTTGCCGATGAGCTTATTAATGCCTTTGTTTCGGCGTGCCAAAACCGCCCCAAAAAAAGCCCAGAGCGTGATGAATCAGATTTTTTTTTTTAGTCTCAAGCGAGTTCGGAGCGCTGTGGAAAACTATAGGCTCTTCCTAGGTGGCAGTGGGATGGGGGTGGGGGAGTGGGGTGTGTGGGGGGGGGGGGGTGAGTTCTCCTTTGAAGCGAGGACAGTGCATGTTTCACGCCGAAAGTGGCTGTCAGAAGTCGGGCCGGGCTTATAACAGGCCGTAACCTGAGAGCGCAGAGGGGCTTAAGGCTTCCCCCGCCAGAGTTTTGATATCAATTAGATTTGTGGTCAACTGATACGGTTCCCGGGGCACTGAACATCTGCACGGGATAATGAGAAGAGAAGAGACGAGAGGAAGAGGAGGAGGAGGAGGAGGGTGTGTGGTACCTTGGCACTGCCGCAGCACACCCATGAAACATCAGTCCTCACCGGCCAAAACAGATCCAACCGCCAGGATGACACCACGTTTTCTCACGGAGCTGCCCGGAACAATGACTGACAAGAAAAGGTTTTAAAAAGTAGTGCGAAAAAAAAATCACAATTCAGTGTCATTCATAGTAGTTTTTTTTTTTTTTACCTTAAAGTGCCCATACTATGAAAAAAAAAAAAATCACCTTTTCTGGGATTCTGGGTGTTATTTTGTGTCTCTGGTGCTTCCACACGCATACAAACTTTGAAAGAAAAACCATCCATGGTGTTCTGAGTGAGATCTGGTTTCTGAATGTGTCCTGCCTTCAGTCTCCGGGTGAGCTGGTCAAAACCTGCACGGCTTTCTACGTCATCAGCCGAAACAAGGGGGCCTAGTGGGCTAACCGTTAGCATGCTAGCTCGTTCTCAATGGCAAAACACTGCTACAACACACACCAATTCACCCTAATCTACAAAATAAATTGTACAGAACTACTTCCATGTCCCTGTTCTGCAGGTATTCCACGCAAAGTTTGAAGTGCGCCCTCCTTTAGAAGGAGTCTTCCGGCTAATCCTGCCTTGTACAGGCCGAAGTTGGGAGAAACAGCTAGCTAGCTCATGTAGTCCTTACCTAGCTACTGAGCATAGGCGACTGACAACAAAGATGTTACAGAAGTTAAGAGGTCTCACTCTGTAGCTAAAACAGAGAGCTCAACACACAGGGTGAAAAGAGGAGCTGCAGCAATGTGCAGTACAACAAAAAATATGGTGTTTTTGGAAAATGAAACCATGTAAACCTATTCTGGTACAACCTCTAAATACAATTATGAACCTGAAAATGAGCAGAATATGAGCACTTTAAATTTGGATTTTCCCATTCAGTGGGTTAGGTGCAAAGTTACAGGCAACATCTCCCCCCGTTCCCACCCACCATCCTTTCCAAGGCAACGCTTGTCCTTAGGTTAGAGCTGAAGATCTTTGCCCTTGGGCAAGACACTGAACCCCGAGTTGCCCCCGATGCTGCTCCATCGGAGTGTAAATGTGTGTGAGTGTTTATCTGATGAGCAGGTGGCACCTTGTACGGCAGCCTCGGCCACAGTGTCTGAATGTGTGTCAATGGTGAATGGTTCCTGTACTATGTTAAAGAGCTTTGAGTAGTTGTTAAGACTGTTTAGACTAGAAAACATACATACAAAACAATTAATATAAAATTATTTAAACAAAATAAAAACATCAGGTTTAAAAGTATAGAAAATATAGAAAAAATAAAGAATAAACTCCAAAGTGGACCACATAACTCACACAGAATTAAAAGCCAAAGAATAAAAGTGTGTCTTTAGACACGTCTTAAAGGGGCAGTTTGAACATGGAGGGGCAGGGCATTCCAGAGTTTAGGTCCAACCACAGAAAAGGCCCTGTTCCCCCGAGTCTTAAGTCTTGACTTGGGGACCTCAAGCGCTGGCGTATAAATTTGGATGAGGTCTGAAATATATGTTGGGGCCAGTCCATTCACAGCTTTAAAAACAAACAATAAAATCTTAAAATCAATCCTAAAACTAACAGGGAGCCAATGCAATGAGGCAAGAATTGGAGTTATATGCGCGCACCTTTTGGTTCCTGTTGATTTACATCACTCAGCCACGATTTGCATGTTATAAAGACGCACACTCGCTATTTCGCGTGTTTATCAACGCCGTTTGGCTCCTAACCTTGTGTGAATTGACTGCGTATGAAAGGCCGAAAATTGTGTTTCCTTTCCACGTTTGTTCTTTTCCTGAACTCGGACTCAAAACTCAGACTAAGACTCAAAACTACCACAAAAGGGACACAAAACAACTCTAAAAGAAACATAAATGACCAAACAGAGACACACACGACTTACAAAGAGACACAAAAACCCACAAAGAGAAAAAATGTCACATTTTCTTGAGGAAGGACACCTTTGTTTGAATGCTTAAAGCAATTATTTGATAAAACGGAAACTTAATACGCAGTCAAATAAATGAAAACAAAAAAACAAATTTAGCTTCCTGAAGTCTAAACATAATAACAGTTTGTTTGCACGTTGCAGACTGCTTACAGGGCTGTAGAGGAGCCAAAGTGGTGCACTTTTTAATGAATTCACTTTATTGGTTATATCGGTTAAATAAAAACACAGATAATCTGCAAATTACCTGAAAATCGGCCAGGCCGATTATTGGTTGATCCCTACAACAAAGCAATCCAATCAGCAAATGAGAAATGTCTGGAGGTCCACCCACCCATCAATCAACAGGTGTAGAAGGCTGCTTCTCGACACCTTGTGCAGCCACAGTCGGCTGCAGGCTGCTGCCTTGCTCAGAGGCTCTCTGGCGCCGTTGCTCTCTGAACTGAACTGCGCGGCGGTGCAAACTGGCAGCAGTGAGTCGTCTGTTGACACTCTGCTGGCAAACGTCTCCCAGCTGGACACTCTAACGAGGTGCCGAGAGGGAGACGGCGCAGAGAACTACTTCTCCCAGCAGCCACTGGGAAAAGACAAACACCCCACACACACACACACACACACACAAAAAGATCTAAAAAGATACACTTTCTCCGTTTGTTCATCTCACTTCAATTGTATTACTAGGGCTGGGCAATATGGAGAAAATCAGATATCACGATATTCTTGACCAAATACCTCAATATCGATATTGCGGAGATATATTCTAGGGTTGACAATTGGTGCTTTAACAAAATATCTTCACACTTAGATTATATATTAATAATCATCAGTAATATGGACATAATGACTAAGTGGGTAAAGGTGAATATTAGAACAGTCTGGTAAGTTCAGAAAAGTTCATCACTTTACTCTAATGCAGCCTTTAAAACCAGGAAAAGACACTTGTGTCATATCACGATATTACAATATCCAAAATCTAAGATGATATTTAGTCTTATATCACGATATCGATATAATATCGATATATTGCCCAGCCCTATATATTGCTGCAAAATGTCAAGCCGACAAACTGAACAATACATGTGTAATAAAAGAACGCTGCTTGGCTTCCGCGTATCGGAAAATATTGCAATGTCATGCAGTATCGTTTTATTAATATTTATTTTTTTAAACCAACCCTACTTCGTTCGTTTCCAGCCTTGGGACTTTTGTTGCATGTTCTGCCCCTTTCTTTCTCTCTCCCATTTCCAGTATCTCTCTAAGCGGTCAAATACAGGCAAAAATGCCTCAAAAGAATGATCTTAAAGGTCCAGTGTGTGGGCATTTCTCCCATCTAGCGTTGACATCATATATCGCAATCAACTCTTTCGCTTCCACGCAGTTCAAAGTACGTATTAACAGCTACGGTAGCCTTCATGCTTCAAAAAGCCGCTCTCTTGCTCTTTTCTATCTCCTTTTCCTTTTTCTGGGCGAAGAAGAAAAAGGATTGTGAACACGTGTGGTCCCGGAGCCGGGAAGCTACGATAGCCATTAGCAGCATTAGCAGCAGCTGTGAGTTTATCATGAGACAGAGAAAACGCCAAAGGCGGAGCAGTATGTGCTGAATGCAAGGGGGGGTTAGCCTCTCTTCAGAACTCAAACCATTTTGATGCCAACAAGCCATCACCTCCCGTTAGCATCCCATTGACTCCCATTCATTTTGACGTCACTTTGACAGGGAATAACTTTACATCTGAAGCGTTTAAAGACTTTATTTGTCCGTTGTTTATTTCTAAAGAAACACGACAATGTATAAAAGGCTCCATTACCTCGTAGCTCACGTTATGGCTCCGTAGCAGACGCTTTTATAAAAATAGGCTAACGATTGGGTCATAACCACGAGACTTACTGTCGCACAATAGAGGAATTACCGTATAGTACAGGAGAAGCTCACAGGCAGTTTGGACTTCCATTATCTGTTTAGGTTTAATGACTAATGTTAACTAGCATGTTAGTGATCAGTAATTAGCCTGTGTCTATGTTATCTCCTTACATATACCTACACTCTCCGTCTCTGTAAGATTGGGAATGATTGAGATTTCTCTCGGCACAGCTACCAGAAGACTTCACACTTTCAGACACGTTGCTCACGTCACATCTACGTCTCTCAGTTGGAGGCTGCTCAGTAACACTCAGCCAGCACCGGGAAAGAGACTTCTGATATCCTCCACTGGTCTCGTACAGAGACACGGGGTCTGCTGGTCCACTATATATACCGTCTATGTCCTGTATGTCCCTTACCGGCCAACATTTTTCGAGATGGAGCATGAATATGGAGCGTCTACCCCAGTTCATGCGAATGCAAATGTAAAACTTCAAGCCAATAGGAATACTTGGAATTGACGGTGGAGGTAAATATTCATGAAAAAGGACAAGTTTGTGAACGGGCAACACAGATTTAGATAATGAACAACTGAACACGTTACACGCTGGACCTTTAAAAAAAATAAATAATAATCCGTCACCGCAAAGACTTCACTCGCCGACTAAATAGCAAAAAAAAAATAAAGTTCTAAGATCAATCCAGCTGTGACCTCTTTAATGATGCTGTTCCCAAGGCCTCGCTAGATTCTTAATTAGATTTCAATTTTGAGAAGCCTCGTGTTAGAAGTTGTTTCTCGGAGTATCAGCGTGTCGGTTGTAGGAATTCCAACACGCTGATCAGCGACGCAGGTTGACAGCAACGCGATAACAAGTGTGCATGTTTTACTGCTGAGTCGAGTCCTTCGGGGCCACGCGCCCAGCGCAGCAGAGCCGCTTTAAGGGCCCGCCGAGAAACGTGGGGAACAAACGGAGCAGGAAGTCCTGCTCTCTGGGGACACTGGGCCCGAACCTGTCCCATAATTACCGTCCTCCATGTTACTTTGCCACCCGCTCGCAAACGGTATGCAAACAACTCGGCGGCCATCTCGCGTTTCAAAGTCAAGTCCTCGGCACCAGCTGTAGAGTGGGAGAGAGAGAGAGAGAGAGAGAGAGAGAGGACGAAGGCAGAGGAACGAGCATGTTTGATAAACTGCAGATGTTCTGCAGGATAAGACCAAGTTGCTGACAGCCTCTCTGAGCATTCACAGCCTGCACAGCAAGGACATGTTCAACTTCATACAAGTGCTCAGCATGAGTTTACACACCCATGCTGGAGTTGACTAAAAAGAGGAATAAAAAAGGCCTTAATTAAAAAAAACAAATGAGGAAAAATCCAACCTTTAAGGACACCAATTTCCATTGTGAATGAATAATGCATCGTAAATAAATAAATGTAATGGGGAACTTTCCATGAAATCATCTCTTAATGCAAATCAAACCAGCTATTAGGCTAACTGACATAAAACCATGCCAATCTCTAGGTATGGTGAAGGGTATGTGATGATGTGGGGGGGGGATGCATAGTATCCTGGATCCATGAAATAAATGGCCTTTAAACAGCTGGGTGTATTCAGTTATGCTGAGCACCTGTATTTTAAATAACACACAGGTTTCCTGCCAGCGCTGTAAGGCTTTTCTCAGATCAAATGACTGTAGTTGGACTTCTTTAGCTTTTGAGTTTTTGTCTTTAAGCTTTTTGAGTGTTATTTATTTGTTATCTGCTCTAGCTTTTTCAACGTTCTAGACCCAGATATGGTGATAATAATGGCCCAAAACGATGTGGAAACCCCCCCACAAATGACCAAAAAGAGACACACACGACTACAAAGAGACACAAAAAAAAATCCCCAAAGAGACATAAAATGCATGGGGAATAGGGCTGCTCCCTCTTAGTTGATTAGTTGACTAATCGGTCGTTTTGGTCTTAGTCAACTTAGATCTCTTTAGTCCATTAGTCATGTTTGATGCTTTTTTCATGCTGAATGACTTATTTCCAAGAACCGTACGAGCACATCTCTGGTAAACACTAGAACTAAAGTGGTGCTTTAGCATGACTCTTAGCGGAGAAACTCAGATTTACACATCTGTCGATTAAATCAACTAATCGATTAGTCGATACAATGGAACGGGTGTTAGTCGACTAAGAATTTCTTCAATAGAGCACAGCCCTAATGGGGAAATTGATTTTTTTATTATTATTTAAAAAACATAACAACTTCTTGAGGAAGGACTCCTAAACCCCCCCCCCCCCAATACTCACACCTACACACAAACCGCAGGGAAAACCTCGGAGATTTTTATTATCGGACCGAATGGCTCAAATTCTGATAAAATTCTGTCAATTTGTGGGGGATTATGACGCTCAAACTAAACTTCTCCACTGATTTAGAGATGTCTCTTTGGCCAAGTACGTCCATGGTTTATTATTATTATAATAATAATAAAACATTTTATTTGGCCGACGCCTTTCTAAATACACAAGGACATCTTACATGTTTAAAAGGGCATAAAAGAAGGAAATAGATTAAAATAAATTTAGCCTCATAGTAATACATTTTACAAAATAGACATCTGAAAATGCTAAAAACGTCAGAAAAGCAGTAAAAAAAAATGCTGATTTAGTACTACGAAGATTTGACTCAAAGAGACAATTATATTGTTAATTGCAGTTCAGGGTTCATACGCATTTTAACCAATACTTTTTCATGACTTTTTGGCAAATTTCCATGACTATGTGTTCCTGAAAATGTCAGTCGACATTCTACAATAAGAATACAAATCTGTGTTAAAGTTGACCCTCAGAGGTTTAACTATTAATGAATGATAATGTCTGTGGTTCATAGTGGGGTTCATAATATCGCTCCCCGAATACGACGCTGAGGTTAAGACAACGTGAAAATACATTTATTAATCACATATTATGCTGTGTTAAAAAAAAATTCCATGACTTTTCAAAAACTTTCTGGGTCTTTTTTATGTTTCCAAAACCTTTCCAGGCCCTGGAATTTGCATTTTTTTCAAATTCCATAACTTTTCCAGGTTTTTTCAAAACGTATGAATCCTGGCAGTTATTTCTGAGACAATTTGATTGTACAGCAACATTTGGAATTAAAATTACAGCTCAAACGTGTGTGTTACGTTTACTGGCTGCTCAGACTTTACCCTTGACTTTGGTGCTTTTCTCTCGCAGTAACCTAAGCCTGGCTGACCCCCCACCCCTACCCCTCCCCTCCGCCCTTTGTCCTCGCTGACCCTCTCACCGGAGCAGCGCTGAATTTACATTCTTCACCAATCCTTTAAGCTCGGCGACCAAGACGCTCTCATCCCCTGATCAAAACAGACCTGTTGACACGTCCAGCCGAGGGGCTCCTCGGCTCCTCTGATTGGCTCGCGGAGAGGAAAGAGATGTCGTACGGAAGAGACGACGACAGTCAAGAAGGAGGAAAAAAAACAGCCATCTCGCTAAACCTTCTGGTGGTCGTTGACTGCCGGCCGCCACGACAAGTACGGCTTCGTTAGGGAGGGATAAGCAGAGGCGAGATGGGGGGGTCAGAGGTCAGAGAGGATGCGGGGAGAACAAAACACCTGCAGCGCCGAGGACCAGAAACACCCAGCAACGTGCTCCTAAATAAAAAATACAATCTGAGGAAAAACTCAAAGACGCTACTTGTCAGTTTGGCAGAATTACACTTTACTTCAGGGGTCTTCAACGTTTTTTAAACCAAGGACCCTTTAACTGAAAGAGAGACGGAGCAGGGACCCCCTACTACATATATTGTATTAAAAAAAAAGTTGCATATTAAATTGGGCCTACAATTAAGTGGAGGGCGGCATTTATACATACCATTTTTAGTGCATAGAACTAGGGCTGTCCTCGACTAAAGAAATTCTTAGTCGACTAACACTTATAGGATTTTGTCGACTAATCGATTAGTTGATTTAATTGACAGAGCTGTGCGCTTTGAGAGGTGGTTAAGACTAGAAAAGCACAATATAAATGTAGTTAATTAACCATCTGTAAAACTGAGTTTCTCCACAATTAAGTCTGCAAAAGCACCACTTTAAATCTTGTGTTTACCATAAATGTGCTCAGAAGTTTCTTGGAAATAAGTAATTAAGCATTAATAAGCATAAAAAATGACTAATCGACTAAAGAAATCTTAGTCGACTAAGACCAAAACGACCGATTAGTCGACTAATCGACTAAGAGGTGGCAGCCCTACATAGAATACTAAGCTATTTAAATAACTGTGGGCATGATTTTAGAAATCATCTTTAAATGTTAAACATGCATGTCGCCCAGTGACTCCTTAGGATGAACTGTATCTGTGGATGGCTACCTTAGTGACTACCTTACCTATGGGCCAGTATGCCTATCATCAGTGGGGATTTATATTTGCTAGTAATATGTTGGATTCATGTTAAGACATTTTAACTTGAAATTCTTTTACAAAAATAACTATAATTTGGTGCCCCCAGCAGTGACTCTGAGGACTGTGCCCTGGGCACTGACTGACAGGCTGAGGTTGTAAGGCAACCCTATTTCTACAGCTCCTTTCAGCAAAAAGGCAACTCAAAGTGCTTTACATGAAACATTAAAGAGCAATTGAAAACAGTCATGATGAAACTACAACAGGCTAAACAAGTTACAGTGAGTAAGAAATTAATAATTATTCAATTTAATAGGTTGTAGGGACGGGTTTGGGAGGAGAGAGGGAGGGGTTTTATTTTTATTTTTGTTTAATTTCTTTAGAGTGTAACATATTCTAATAAAATAACAATGTTCTGAGTACATAGGATAAATAGGTTTGGAATTATTTTTACAACTGAAATAATTGTTTTGTAATTACAGAGGGAAAGTACCGAAAAAATGTACCATAATTTCAGGTATCTGTACCAATATTAGTTCTGATGCGAAAGGTACCC
Organism: Perca flavescens; assembly: GCF_004354835.1. Taxonomy (NCBI): domain Eukaryota; kingdom Metazoa; phylum Chordata; class Actinopteri; order Perciformes; family Percidae; genus Perca; species Perca flavescens. The sequence continues at coordinate 35,295,062 of NC_041338.1, forward strand.
AACCCTAAGGGTAGTAGCCTAAACAATACATGTTTAATTTTAAGGTGAATTCATTGTAGTTGTAGACCAGAGTTGGTATATTTTTTTTAATATTTTGTTTACCGTCATGACAGCCATGGTGCCTTCAATGTTGCATCTTCAAAAGTGAAACTGAATTTGAAACCGCACATTGTAATTTCTGCATCTATTATCAAAGTATTTATTAGTAATACAGTGGGAATTAGTAGAAATGTGAATATTTGGTTAGCATGTTGATCTACGGTGTGTGCCCCTACATTTTCTGGTTGCGCCCCTAACATTTTCAGTAGGGGGCCACTGTGCTCCTAGTGAAAAAAAGTTAGTCTGGAGCCCTGCACTTGTCTTTGTAAAGTGTCCTGACATAACTTCTGTTATGAACAGGACACTATAAACTGAATAATTAACTGAATTGATGTCCCTGACGCTACTGTCTTTACAGTGTATTTGGGGGTAGCCGCTGGTGTGTGACCTCTGACCTCCCCTGTGACCGGCTGCTGCCTTCCACAGAGAAACAACGTATGAAATGAGATCTGCGTATGAACGGTGACACATCGGCAGCCGATGACACCGATGAAGTGCCTGAACTCTGACTGGTAATCCTGCCTGGCCGTGACTCACCATGTTGATATCACAGCTATGGCGGGTTCGTCATTTCCCAGCGTTGAGAGGGGGGTGAGCAGCGAAGCCTCAAAGCCTTTGGCTGCATGAAGAATACTTAGCGAGGCTTCAAAATAGAGCCTGACCGATAAAGGATTTTTAAGGCCGATATCGATACAAATATTTGGTGGTTATATGGTTATTATTCCTGGCTCACCCAGTATGAGCGTTCGCCCCATATAGGCTGAGTCCTTTGCAGCGGTGCGGGTTCGAATCCGACCTGCTGCCCTATGCTGCGTGTCGTCCCCCATCTCTCTCCCTCTTTCATGTCTATCCAATGTCACTATATAATAAAAGGGAAAAAGCCCCAAAAATAGTCCTCACTAAAATAATATGATAAAGTAGTCCTTACCTAGGTACTGTCAGGGCACGCCCTCATACTCTGCTTCTGACTGGCTAGTAGTCCTTACCTAGGTACTGCACATGTGCGACTCCCAACAAAGATGTAACAGAAGTGAGATGTCTCACTCTGTAGCTAAAACAGAGAGCTCAACACACAGGGTGACAAGAGGAGCTGCAGCAACGTGCAGTACAACAAAAATATGGTGTTTTTTTTTTTTTAAATTAAACCACGTAAACCTATTCTGATATAACCTCAAAATACAATTATGAACCTGAAAATGAGCATAATATGAGCATTCTTAGACAAGAAGTTATCATTTCCCCACAACTTGCTTTAACCTTTAAGACAGTGTTCAAAATTAACTTTTTCGCCCACCAGCCAAATGGCTAGTAAGTGTTTACATTTTACCAGCCACTGAATAGATTACTTACATTGTTTTGTTTTTTTGGGGGGCTGGTGATTGGGCAAATCTGCCAGCCAATTGCATATTTTACAAGCATTTGCCTAGGGAATGGTGCTTACTTCATAACCTCTCCTTCAATCCCTTCCGACTTTCCATTAATCAAATCTGACGACTTCTTGTCACGGCCCACACTCAGAGTCAGAAACCTCCCTACTCACTTCTCATCATTTACATCTCAGACTTTAAAGCGGGGGTCCGGAGCTTTTTGGGAGCCAAGCGTTGGTATTGAGAGCTACCGTCTGATTGTTGGCTGCGGCTACATGCCTGAGGCCTTACTGTCATAAAACTCGCTCTAATCAATTAAAGCATACAGCCGCGGTGTGTCGGGCCGATCGGGTTTCCCCCCTCAGAGCACCTGCTATCAGCAGAGATCACGGCGAAACCCACTGACTCACAGCGGCCTCACAGTTGGCCCGTCCACTGCCAGGGCACCGACACACACACACACACACACACACACACACACACACACACACACACACACACATATCGGCTTACACAGCGGTGTGCGTGCCAACAGCTAACACGCTCCTCCACGCACAGCCTCGCAAACTTTGTCATTTTATTTTCGTGCCCGTCACAATTTCACACGTCTTTTCCAGGCGTGGTTGGATAATCCCTCGCGGGGCGAGCGCCTGCAAGGGCCAGTGGGGCCGCGGCGTGGCGGACCGAGACCGTCACGACCCTCCTCCCCTCCCTTCCCCCGAGGTGACGAACGTTGGCATTGTGGGCGCTTTCTCAGTTCTGCGAAGAAACTTCAGCCGACATTTCCAGAGGCTTTTCTGGGAGAGGATCGAATGTCTCTAAACATAAAGTGAAGGCCACATCAGCGTGAGAAAGATTTAAAATCAAAAAATAGAAAACATGACACAAGTAGGTACAGGATTCCTAATATATGTTTTGTACTGCAAGTATTTGGTCTGAAACTTAGCTGAAAGATAATTTTATCAAACAGATAACGCAACTATTTAACCCTCATCTTGTCCTGGGCGTCAATATTTTTCTTTTTGGGCATTTCTTCCTTTATTGGACTGGAAAGAGACAGAGAGAGAGAGAGAGAGAGAGAGAGAGGGGGGAGGGGGGACATGCAGGAAAGCCGTCACAGGTCGGATTCAAACCCTGGACCTTCTGCGTGGATGAATAAACCTCTGCACATGTGCGCCCGCTCTACCAACTGAGCTCACCGGCCCACCACGTCCTGGGGTCACATTTGACCCGTTTCCAAGTTAGGGTTTTTATTACATCAGAAATATGGTAGGTTGGAAAATAAGAATCGAAAATGGCGAACAAGGCGACAAAACGTTGGGGGAAAAATAAATAAAATAGAAAGAGTTAAAAAATATTGGAAAAAGTGACAAAACTAAAAAAAATTCTAAAACAGCACAAGTAAGCGTCAAATCTTTGGGGAAAAATGGCTAAAACGTCAAAAAAGTGAAAAAACGTCAACAAAAGGGACAAAAAAAATTGAGGGGGAAAAAATTATGAAAATGTTGGTATATAATTAGTTATATATAGTATATAATTTATACAAAAGGGCTAATAAGGAACACTGTTTTATTTCTAACTATAAAATAATAAAATCATGTTCTCTATATGGCTGCAGCAAGTACTCCAGTAATCCAATGACATCATCATTTAGCTCAATCATTACCTGTGAGGATCTGCTGGTTCCTCTCTGGTTCATATTATTTTAAACTGATTTTCTTTAGCTTTTGGACTGTTGGTGGGACACACACACACACACACACACACACACACACACACACACACACACACACACACAGTACAGGCCAAAAGTTTGGACACACCTTCTCATTCAATGCGTTTCCTTTTTATTTTCATGACTATTTACATTGTAGATTCTCACTGAAGGCATCAAAACTATGAATGAACACATATGGAATTATGTACTTAACAAAAAAGTGTGAAATAACTGAAAACATGTCTTATATTTTAGATTCTTCAAAGTAGCCACCCTTTGCTTTTTTTGATAACTCTGCAAACCCTTGGTGTTCTCTCAATGAGCTTCATGAGGTAGTCACCTGAAATGGTTTTACCTTCACAGGTGTGCTTTGTCAGGGTCAATTAGTGAAATTATTTCCCTTATTAATAAAAAAGCAAAGGGTGGCTACTTTGAAGAATCTAAAATATAAGACATGTTTTCAGTTATTTCACACTTTTTTGTTGTTGTTAATTTCATATGTGTTCATTCATAGTTTTGATGCCTTCAGTGAGAATCTACAATGTAAATAGTCATGAAAATAAAAAGGAAACGCATTGAATATGAAGGTGTGTCCAAACTTTTGGCCTGTACTGTACACACACACACACAATCGTTCAGGCTCTAGAAAACACACATTACAGCGTGGTTTAAAGACTTTAAAGTCAGACTTGTGGAGGGCGAGAGGACCCCCTGGTGTCCCCCTAGTGGTGTGACTTGGTACGGCTGAATGTCCAGAGCCTGTTTTGGACCGTACGTGTGAGCATGTCCATCCGTCTCGGCACATGAATCACGGTAAAAGCCTCCCGTTTGTGGCCCTCTGGAGAATAGCGCTCTCTGGAGCGGCAGTCTGTCTTCTCTCTGCAGTTCCCGCTCATTGCTGTGAAACTCCCTCATGCTTTGCGAGTGGAGTCAGCGCTTGTTAAAAACAAGGATGACCTCAGCGATTGTGCACGGTGAAGAGAGCCGGGCGCTCCGACAGAGACATTCTTTCCACTTTACTGTCGGGCACGGTAATGAGCTCGATGACGACGGCGACTCAAAGCCAGGACGGAGACTTAACTCTGAACTAGAGGCTAAGAGATGCTGCTGTCTTTGGAGACGGACTACAACTGTCTGTCTGTCTGTCTGTCTGTCTGTCTGTCTGTGGCACGGGACACTCAGGCAACTGATTTTGATTGGATGTGAAACATCATCATCATCATCATGTGACATTTTTTTGTGTCTCCAGAGCATTTTAAGGCTACAGCTGTGGCCTTTGTTGTGTAACAGTCACCATGGCTGGTAGGTAGTGAAGAAGGTGCTGGTTAGTTACTTCTACACACACACACACACACACACACACACACACACACACACACACACACACACACACACACACACACAGACACAGAAACACACACACCCACAGACACACGGGCACAGACAGACACACACACACAGAGACAAACAGACACACACAGAGAAACAGACACACACACACACACACACACAGAGACAAACAGACACAGAAACACAGACAGACACACACACACACACACACACACACACACACACACAGAGACAAACAGAGACAAACAGACAGAAACACAGACACACACACACTCACACACCCACAAACACAGACACACGGGCACAGGCACAGGCACACACACACACACACGGACAAATGGACACAGAAACACAGACACACACACACACACACACACACACACACACACACACACACACACAGACAGACAGACACACACACACTAGGGCTGTCAACGAATATTCTAAATTCGAATATATATTCGAATAGTTTAAAAAAAACGAATTTCGAATGTGAAAATTAATATTCGAATTAAAAAAAACAAAAAACCGGCAGAACTGTCAGCAGCATTGCCGTCAATGCTTCGATGTGATTCAGTGACCTACTTCGTCAGATCGAGCCTTTCATTCACCATAAAATGTGACAGACAGACACACACACAGACAGACAAGCATTACAACATACAGACACACACAGACAGACAGACAGACAAGCATTACAACAGACAGACACATACAGACAGACACACAGACAGACATACAGACACACAGACAGACAAACATTACAACAGAGACACACACAGACAGACACAGACAGACAGACAGACAGACAAACATTACAACAGACAGACACAGACAGACAGACAGACATTACAACAGACAGACACACACACACAAACAGAAACACAGACAGACAAACATTACAACAGACAGACAGACAGACACAGACAGACAGACAGACAAGCATTACAACAGACAGACTGTCCTCCGTGAATCCAGTCGTCTTTGCCACAGAAGAAACTTGAAATTAGATTTCAGAGGAATGACATGAAACAGATGAAGAGGGTTACCACAGCTGAGAGACGACCTCCAACTCTCCCAGTCGAGTGTGCACCCCATGTGGCCTGGGTCCTTGGCAGCGGCCGGGGGTTCGAATCCAACCTGCCACCCTTTGCTGCTGCGGGGCCCCTCTCTCTCTCTCTCTCTATGCTGTCCTGTCAATTAAAGGCCATAAAAGACCCCCCAAAAAAGAAATATTTACTTAATTACTGATTAGCAGTTCATATAATCCATAACTAGGGCTGGGAAATTTTTTTATTTGATTTAAAAATTTTAGATTTTTTAGATTAATCCAAATACAGTATAAATAATTAGGATGTTTAACAATCTTTGTTGCACACTGCACAGTAACTTTTCACTTAGAGAAAGGGTTTGCCTTTGCAATTTTGTTTATGTTGATGCACTTTAATTAAATACAATGAATATATATTTTTAAAATAGATTTACAGTATATATTTGCAGTTATTTTGTTTTAAATGGAAGGAGGTAAAAATCGAATCGAAAATCAAGTTTTTTATTTAAAAATCGCCCAGCTCTATCCATAACTTAATTTAACACTTTCTTTAAATTAATTTATCAGTTATCTTTTCAAATCTACATGAATCTACCACTCTTCACATCAGGATGAACTGGATCCACTGCACCGCACTTATAAAAAAAAAGAAGATGTGACTTTTACAGCTGGTTCGCCTGTTTCTGTCTCGTTATTTCCTTACAAGCAACGTAGCGCGTACAGCTGCATAATGGACTGCTACTATGTCATTTAACCAGTGTAATGATCCACTTCTGAATGGACTGTGACCTCTCTGATGAAGTGTAGAAAAATATTGGGCTAATGGCAATGCATCGATTAGGAGCCAATAACATAACTGGTCTGATTACTTAAAAAAAAGTAGTGTCCCACTACGAATACAAACGTTTTAACTCTCATATTTTCAAAAAGTTTCTAAATCACAAATTTGGGTTTCTTTCAACCAAATTGTCAAAATATAATGGTTCCATACAACGGTCTTCACAAGTAAAATAAATGATCAGTTCAGTGCTATCATTGAATTTGGATGTTTTCTTCAATTTTATAGCATTTGAAAGTTTGTTTTATAAAAGAACGTTGAAAAAAAGTGACAAAAACATCAGAAAAAGTCAAAAAAAGACGACCAAAACATTGAAAAAAAAGTTTAACAGTTTTATATTTTGACAAAAAGTTGCTCAAGTTGGTCAATGGAAAGACAACACGAGGGTTAAAGCTGATATTGAGATCATTAATGTATTAGAGATAGACACTGTTCACAATAACAAAAAGATTGCCTTGTGCATTTCCGTTTTTGCTTTTCCCTACATTATAGCGAACTCGTACCGAACCGTGATGTCTGAACTAGGGCTGGGCGATATGGAGAAAATCAAATATCACGATATTCCTGACCAAATACCTCGATATCGATATTGCGGCGATATTCTAGGGTTGACAATTGGTGCTTTAACAAAATATCTTCACACTTAGATTTCTGATAAATAATCATCAGTAACGTGGATATAATGTCTACACTGGCAGTTGAAATCAGCTCCTATACGGCTTTGAAACGTCCGGAAGTCATTCGTTTCCTGTGGAGATTCGCAGACCGCATGCAAATGGGTCCGAACAAGTGCGGTGCGAAAAAAATCGTATCAGTTGGTCATCCGGATGAGTTAAAAAAAATTGAACTCCTGCGAAAGGCTATGGACGGTTCCTATCCGACAATTCCAGCGGAGGTTAGCGTTGCTATGCTACTGGTAAACAAACCTGCTGATGCTAATTGGTTAGCTAGCAACAGACACCGAACTGTTGACATTATACCGCTGTATATATATATATATATATATATATATATATATATATATATATATATATATCTCACATTTAACTATTGACATTATACCGCTAGCTATATCACATTTAACTATTGACATTATACCGCTATATATCACATTTAACTATTGACATTATACCGCTATATATCACATTTAACTATTGACATTATAACGCTATATATCACATTTAACTATAGACATTATACCGCTAGCTATATCACATTTAACTATTGACATTATACCGCTTGCTATATCACATTTAACTATTGACATTGTACCGCTAGCTATATCACATTTAACTATTGACATTATACCGCTAGCTATATCACATTTAACTATTGACATAATACCGCTAGCTATATCACATTTAACTATTGACATTATACCGCTAGCTATATCACATTTAACTATTGACATAATACCGCTAGCCATATCACACGTAACTATCGACATTATACCGCTATATATCACATTTAACTATTGACATTATACCGTTAGCTATAACACATTTAACTATTGACATAATACCGCTAGCTATATCACATTTAACTATTGACATAACGCTATATCACATTTAACTATTGACATTATACCGCCATATATCACATTTAACTATTGACATTATACCGCTAGCTATAACACATTTAACTATTGACATAATACCGCTAGCCATATCACACGTAACTATCGACATTATACCGCTATATATCACATTTAA
>NC_041338.1:35668195-35710695 GCF_004354835.1 Perca flavescens
AGTTGTGTGGAGTTGATAGTTTTAATTATTTTTGTAGCAACTCATTTGGCAACGGCTTGAATGTAACAGACATTCATTAATATCAAAAAGTTACGCACTAAAGCTTTAAATGTGCTGTTGGCCAATCAAGATTTTGAGTTGGCTGTAGTGACGCATGTCTTACGGCATGTTAGAGAGGCGTACGACAAGCTACAGTGAAAAATGGTTTTAAAAAAAGGTGCCCTAAGAGACGTCACGTGTTTTTTTAGGCTACAACATTTTTTTGTCACATACAGCAAACATCTCCTCACTATCTGCTAGCTGCCTGTCCCCTGAACACACTGTAAAAAACATCTCCTCACTATCTGCTAGCTGCCTGTCCCCTGAACACACTGTAAAAAACATCTCCTCACTATCTGCTAGCTGCCTGTCCCCTGAACACACTGTAAAAAACATCTCCTCACTATCTGCTAGCTGCCTGTCTAGCTGCCTCCGTTTTGTTTGGCAATACTTCAAACGTCAAAAAGAAGTGACATCACCCAACGTCACTTAGAGCACCTTTAAGGATTTTCCTTGGTTGGCAGTGGAAGATGGAAATGAAACAACCAAATACTACAATTTTCTTAAGTCTTGGTTGTTATTTGATAACGATTAATAAAAAATAAAAACTCTTCGTAAAGGGCTAATAAAAATGTACTTTAACTTCCCCGACCAGGCAAAAACCTTAACGTTGTACCCTGCAAAAACAACAATAATTCAAAACATTAAAATACATATTTTTTTTGCATTTTGGACAACCCTGTTAGTGCAAAAATCCTCTCTTGCAGCGTAAATCCTGGATGGCAGTTTAGTGGCACCGATAATCCACTCAGCCAGCTTCACTGTGATTCACAAAAAATAAAAATAAAAAAAAAGCCACAGTCCGAGCACCGACGGGAGACATTTAAGCAAACAAACCGTGGCTGAAAACGGAGATATAGTCTTCCTCACAGAGGACAAGTTGGGCCGTTCCATCTTCCATCAGGGATGACATCGGAAACACACACAAAGAAAACGGTGTGAAAACGTCAAATTAGAGAAGTGGGTCAGATTTCAAAACGCGTGTCTGTGTGCAAAGTTCCCTCTCGTGATAGAAGTGGGTTAATCAGTAATGTAATCCAGTCGGTGGCGATCAATCCAACGGCGACAGATCACACGTACGTACATCCTACAGTCTTCAGAGTATCAGCAGCGGAGTTGCAGCTTTGTTTTAACAGGGAACCAACTCCGCTTTTTTCTTTTTTTTTTTTCACCCACCGACCACAACGGCTAGTACATCCAAACAATCATTTTACCAGCAAAATAGACTTTTAGCAAGAAAAACAAAGCTCCAAACGAATGGTGGCCGGTCAGATCAGAGTGTGTGACAAAATCTGTATGAAACTGAACCGCAGTTCACACCTGGCGTCAGAAATATCTTTAAATATCATCTCTGGTGACTTGCTTGTTTCGATTTCTCTTTAACTTTTGATTTTATCTGTGAGGAAAGTGAAACAGGCTGTTTGATAACTCACTTAAGGTTATATATAAGGTCAATTATTTTGAACATTTTGCGAGAGAGGGGGATATGGGAGAGGAGAGACAGTGGGGGAGAGGGGAGAGATAGAGAAAGAGGGAGAGAGAGAGAGAAAGAGGGAGAGAGAAAGAGAGGGAGAGAGAGAGAGAGAAAGAGAGGGAGAGAGGGGGAGATAATGAGGGAGAGAGAAAGAGAGGGGGAGAGAGAAAGAGGGAGAGAGGAGAGAGAAAGAGAGGGCGAAAGGGGAGAGAGAGAAAGAGGGAGAGAGGGGAGAGAGAGAAAGAGAGGGAGAGAGAGAAAGAGAGGGAGAGAGAGAGAAAGGGGGAGAGAGGGAGGGAGAGAAAGCGAGAAAGAGGGAGAGAGAGAAAGGGGGAGAGGAAGAGAGGGAGGGAGAGGGGGAGAGGTAGGGAGAGAGAAAGAGAGGGAGAGAGAGAAAGAGAGGGAGAGAAGTAGGGAGAGAGGAAGAGAGGGAGGGAGAGGAAGAGAGGGAGGGAGAGAGGAAGAGAGGGGGAGAGGTAGGGAGAGAGAAAGAGAGTTTTGTCTCCCGTTGTATTGGTTTGCCCCCTTATGGAAATAATGTGCAAAAATAAATATTCAATTATATAACGCATGTTAGTGCCAGGTGTGAACGGTGTAACCTAATGAGTTATCCCCCCCACCCCCCCACTGGAATGACATCATTAATCTCCTGAGATCTCCCGTTAAGAAACTCCCTCTGATATAAAACACCACCACAACGGCATGGCACAGAACTCAAGGAATATATATATATATATATATATATATATATATATATATATATATATATATATATATATATATATATATATATATATATATATATATATATATATATATATATAAGGGCTGTCCTCGACTGAAGAAATTCTTAGTCGACTAACACACGATGTTGTCGACTAATCGATTAGTTGATTTAATTGACAGAGCTGTGCTCTTTGAGAGGTGGTTAAGACTAGAAAAGCACAATATAAATGTAGTTAATTAACCATCTGTAAAACTGAGTTTCTCCACAATTAATCCTGCAAAACCCACTTTAAATCTTGTGTTTACCATAAATGTGCTCAGAAGTTTCTTGGAAATAAGTAATTAAGCACGAATAAGGATAAAAAATGACTAATTGAATAAAGAAATCTTAGTCGACTAAGACCAAAACGACCAATTAGTCGACTAATCGACTAAGAGGTGGCAGCCCTAATATATATATATATATATATATATATAAATAATATTTATCAACTATTAATACAGCCAACACTATTACACCGTTATACCAAGACGCTGTTTACATTACAGTGAAGTCTTTTGCGGAGGGAAAGGGGGTGGGGGCCAGGTCACATTGAGAGGTTTGAAAAGGAAATATGTCTAAAGTCGTAACTTTTACAACCACTGAACTCAAGTGTGTGTGTGTGTGTAAATATCCAGTTTAGACCAGTCTACGGGAGGGGGGGGAAGTGGAGCTGCCCTTGGTTGTCTTTAGAGAATATCTAATACCACGGGAGGGGAGAGGGGGAAGGAACAGAGAGGTGAAGTCCCTCCTCTTTCCGGTGCACCACCATGGGACCTTATATTTGGAAAAAAATATATATATATACGGTAGTGCACGTAGAGAGACAAATGTTCCGACAATTTAAAAAAGATAATTCTGCATGTGAAGGAAGTCTCGGTTTGTCGTTAAACTGTTCAAGTGTAAGTAAGAATACAGCCCAAAGTGTCGAAGTGGTGACTCTCTGAGGCTACGATGCCGGTGCGTTTCGTACCGGGATGTCACGTAACTCTCTCTCTCTCTCTCTCTCTCTTCCGGCTGATTACACTTCGCTGGATAAAAAACACATCAGGTAAGATAACTGTATAAGTTAATAAGCTAAAATACTGCTTACAAGTAGGGCTGGGCGATATGGAGAAAATCAGATATCCCGATATTGCGCCGATATTCAGAGCACGCCCACCCTGACCAGTAGGGCTGTCAACAAATATTCTAAATTCGAATATATATTCGAATAGTTTTAAAAAAAAACGAATGAGCAAAGGCTACCGACGCTACCCTTTCTACGGACTAGAAGAAGAAGAAAAAGGTAAACAACGGCAGAACTGGCAGCAGCATTGCCGTCAATGCTTCGATGTGATTCACTGACCTACTTCATTGGATCGAGCCTTTCATTCACCATAAAAGAGCTCATCTTAACCCGGTAAGTTTACCACAGAGACCTGCAGTCACTCTGAGAGTCCTGGCATCACGTTGTCGGCGAACTCATTCAGGCTTCCCGTTTTCCGCTTTGTCGGCTCGGCCGGATATTACATAATTTTGACGTCACGATGTCGCGTGCCACCTTGGATGCAGGCGCAACCAGATGTTCGAATATTCTGTGTTATTTTAGAGGGAATATTCGAACGTTATTTTTGAGCAATTTTGACAGCCCTACTGACCAGAGATTAAAAAAAAAGAAGACATTGACTCTTTATTATGACTGTTTTTCACTCATTAAAAAAAAAAAGAAAAAGCTACTGTTGGAGGCTTTCGTTAGTCGTTTCTATACTTTGTTGAGTGTTTAGTTCCCGGAGCAGTTTCACATAAAAACTAAGTGGCACTATGACAAACTGAGACTCTCTTTTCGCTTGCTAAATTATCTTTCAAACTGACAAACACCACATGTGTAATTCATGGCTTAATTCAAACGGGATCAAATAGTAATTTGCCTCTCCCCGTTCACTATTGTACATACAGTACAGGCCAAAAGTTTGGACACACCTTCTCATTCAATGTGTTTCCTTTTTATTTTCATGACTATTTACATTGTAGATTCTCACTGAAGGCATCAAAACAATGAATGAACACATATGGAATTATGTACTTAACAAAAAAGTGTGAAATAACTGAAAACATGTCTTATATTTTAGATTCTTCAAAGTAGCCACCCTTTGCTTTTTTTGATAACTCTGCAAACCCTTGGTGTTCTCTCAATGAGCTTCATGAGGTAGTCACCTGAAATGGTTTTACCTTCACAGGTGTGCTTTGTCAGGGTTCATTAGTGGAATTATTTCCCTTATTAATAAAAAAGCAAAGGGTGGCTACTTTGAAGAATCTAAAATATAAGACATGTTTTCAGTTATTTCACACTTTTTTGTTAAGTACATAATTCCATGTGTTCATTCATAGTTTTGATGCCTTCAGTGAGAATCTACAATGTAAATAGTCATGAAAATAAAAAGGAAACTCATTGAATGAGAAGGTGTGTCCAAACTTTTGGCCCGTACTGTATTTTTTTCTGAATTAAGGTCCCGTGGGGGTCCACTGCAAGGGGGAGGGACTTCGCCTCTCTATGAAAGAGAGTCTTAAGCAGCAGCAGCCGAGCACGTTGGGAAACCCGAGTCAGGTCCACGCCACTTTGCGCGAGATGGCCTGTTTGAAGCACTCGGGGTCAACGTTGCCTCCGGGCCGCAGCGCTCTCTCCAGGCTCACCAGCGCGTTTTGGTGGCAGTCCCTGATGTTGACCGGGTACTTGGCCCTCAGGGTCTCGTAGGCGGCGATCAGCCTCATGTTCTGCTTCACCATCAGGTACTGGATGATGCACGTCGGCGCCAGAGAGAAGCCGTCCCGGCAGTGGACCAGCACGCGCTTCCTCTTCTCGGTCGAGGCGTCGATGCACTCGTTGATGTCCTCGAAGCAGCGCTGCTTCAGGGCCGGCCCGTCGCCGAGCGCGTCCGGCACGTCTCCGATGTCCACTTTGAGGCGGGACCAGCTGTGGCGCGCGCCGCGCGAGCAGGTGCACGGTATGAGGTTGAGGCTGGGGCCCGGCTCCCCCGGCACGCTGCTCATGTCGATGATGCTGTCGATGTTGTTGCGGCACAGGGTGCGCCCGTTGTACGCCGCGTTCAGGTTGCCGACGTAGATGTAGTCCGTCACTTTGGAGATGACGGGCTCCGAGTACTGGAAGTGTTCGGGGCCGCCTGGTCTGGGCTCGGGCGTGTCGGGCCCCCTGGCGCCGGCCGGCCCCGTGGCGGCTCTTCTGCTGTAGTTGCGCAGCTTCTTGGAGCCCGAGCGGGACGGAGGGTTGGATTCGGACTCCGAGCTGCTGTTCCAGGGGGGGGAGAAGAGAGAGAAGCGGCTGGAGGACCGGCTCTTGTTGAGGATCTCCACCGGGCTGGACAGGCCGGAGCCGGACGCGGTGGAAGCCGACGCGCAGAACAGAGACGCTCGCTCCAGAGATCCCGTGCTGCTGGCCGCTCCCGCACTGTGGGCCTGCTCCATCTGAGACACACACAAAACACACATGTTCACTTCAGTAGGGCTGTGCTCGATTGAAGAAGTTCTTAGTCGACTAACACTCATTCAACTGTACCGACTAATCGATTAGTTGATTTAATCGACAGATCTGTAAATATGAGTTTCTACGCAAAGAGTCGTGCTAAAAGCACCACTTTAATTCTTGTGTTTACCAGAGATGTGCTCGTACGTTTCTTGGAAATAAGTCATTCAGCATGAAAAAAAAGCATCAAACATGACTAATGGACTAAAGAAATGTAAGTTGACTAAGACCAAAACCACCGATTAGTCGACTAATCGACTAAGATGGAGCAGCCCTACACTTCAATTTGATTTATAGTATCAAATCATAACAAGGAGTTATCTCAAGACACTTCACTAGGGCCGGCAGCTCTTAGTCGATAAGTCGACTAATCGGTCGTTTTGGTCTTAGTCGACTAAGATTTCTTTAGTCGATTAGTCATTTTTTATGCTTATTCATGCTTACTTACTTGATTTCCAAGAAACTTCTGAGCACATTTATGGTTAACACAAGATTTAAAGTGGTGCTTTTGCAGGATTAGTTGTGGAGAAACTCAGTTTTACAGATGGTTAATTAACTACATTTATATTGTGCTTTTCTAGTCTTAACCACCTCTCAAAGCTCACAGCTCTGTCAATTAAATCAACTAATCGATTAGTCGACTAAATCCTATAAGTGTTAGTCGACTAAGAACTTCTTTAGTCGAGGACAGCCCTACACTTTACAGATAGTAGACTATTTTTTCGATTGAAATCATATCTTTGCAAGTAAGGTAAAGCTGCTAACTTAAAATGTCCACAATTTAAGATACACGCTGGTGGTAGCTGGAGAGACATCCTTTAGACCAGTGTTTCTCAAATGGGGGTACGTGTACCCCTAGGGGTACTTTGGAGGACTGCAGGGGGTACGTGACATTTTTTCCTAAATGGTTTTCAGTTACAAGGCTGTAGTTACTTCTAATGTCTTTTTTTCCAAGTTTGTCTTTTTTTTTTTCAAGTTTTTGTTGCTGTTTATGAAGTTTGTCACATTTTTTTTTTTAAAGGTTTTGTCGTTTGTTTTGACCTCTTCTTGCCTTTCTTCCTTATTTTTTTCTACTGTCTTTTTCTCTTCAAAGTTTTTGTCACTTTTTTCGAAGTTTGTCTTTTTTTGGAATTTTTTTGTCGCCCTAGTGTTTCCTACTTTTATTTTTAAGTTTGGGTCTCTTTTTTCCAAAGTTCTTTTTACTATTTTCGACCTATTCTGGCCTTACTTCCTTCTTTCTACAGTCTATTTTTTCCGCCTTTTCCCACTAGCATTTAAATGTTTTCCAGATACAATTCTGTTGTTTGGTAAATCTATCGCTGACAAAAATTATTTGCGCTGGTTAGGGGGTACATGGCTTAAAAAAACAGTTCAAAGGGGGTACATTATTGAAAAAAGCTTGAGAACTACTGCTTTAGACTATATTTTAGTGCAACAGTGGTGAGGAAAAACTTCCTTTTAGGTAGAAACCTCTGACAGACTCAGGCTCTTGGTAGGTGGTGTCTGACGGTGCCGGTTGGGGGTGTGATGAACAGCGGCAATAATAGTCACAATAAAGATAACGGATCAGTGACTAGAAATAGTAGTTGTTGAGGCTGAACCCAAGCTTTAATCCCCTGAGGTGCTTGTCTACGGGTAGAGTAATTGACGCAATTTTTACCTTTTTGATCAATGAAAGTCCAAGTCATATTTGCAGTTAACGCCATTGGTTCAATTTATTTCCATGAGATATTCGTTGGTTTTCCAGACAAATTACTGCTTGTGTACGCTTGCGTGGCGTTTGTGTGTGTGTGTGTGTGTGTGTGGTCAAAAACTGTATGTGCTTCCCGGTTACACCTGAGGAACCAAACATTGGTTCGTATTAGGGCTGAACGATTAATTGCATTTGCGATAATATCGCGATATGTTAAAACGCGATTTCCTAAACGCAAAGGCTGCGATTTGGTCTCGATTTGATGACTAGCGAGAGCTAATCAGTCTGCACTACGCAGAGAAAGCATCGACTTAGCACGCTAACGCTACACCGTACCTTGAGCTGATCTCTGTCATTCAAACAACTCTGAGTTGAAGTTTAAAACTTTTACAGCCATTTTAATAAAATGAAGGGTTTTGTTCGGGCTCGAGTCCATACATGCAGTTAATGGATACAGGCACGCAGAACTGAAGGCTCGGTTGGCAACGAGCTAGCTCTGATTAGCGGTTAGCTCCGGTTAGCGGTTAGCTCCGTTATAAAGATATGGGTGGAGGAGCTGCCCCTGAGAGGGGTATCAACCAGACTGATAAATGACGTTCGGGGAGCTTTCACAGCAGCGTGGCCGCGGTGTTTCAAAGGTTTTATTAGTACAGTTAATCTCACGGCAAGACCAGCAGCAGCTAACGTAACGATAGCCTCTCTGAGCTAGTGCTAACATAACGATAGCCTCTCTGAGCTAGTGCTAACGTAACGATAGCCTCTCTGAGCTAGTGCAGTGTTGACGGTGTCGGCACGCAACTTCACGAGGGGGAGGGGCTGGAGGCAGCTCCTCTCTGTGCACTGTAAAAAAATATGTGTGTGTGTGTGTGTGTGTGTGTGTGTGTGTGTGTGTGTGTGTGTGTGTGTATATATATATATATATATATATATATATATATATATATATATATATACACACACACATATATATATACACACGTATATATATATATATACACATATACATACATACATATACATACATACATACATACATACATACATACATACATACATACATACATACATACATACATACATATATATATATACACACATATATACACATATATATGTATGTGTATGTGAGTGTGTATATACATATATATACACATATACATATATACATATACATATATATATATATATGTATATGTTAGGGCTGGGCGATATATCGATATTAAAAATATATCGATATATTTTTAAATGAGATATGGAATTAGACCATATCGCATATATCGATATAGTTCAAATGTGATCCTTGCTCCCATAGACAGATGTCGCCTTGAGGTTCTAAACACACATACGTCAAAACCGCCGCCATCTTGGAACAGAGGTCCGAAGCATTCAGATCAACGCTAAAGATGCCGGACTTTTGTACTGCTTAATTATGTTCGATAGAGGAAATGAAAAGAACAAACAGCAATGAATAACATTTAACAGGTGACAATGTGTTTTATGATTATGTATGCCGCCTTCGACCAGCAACCTGAGCTCCGGCGGCAGCGGGAGGCGGAGAGCTCCGTGGCCGGCCGCAGCGTCTCTTCCCCCGGGAAAAACACAGCTTTGCTTTCAAATGTATTTTATAGCTTGTATGTAGGGTACTACACAAGAAGGTTAGTCTGGGGACAACCCTCACCCACAGGAATGTGTGAATCTATTATGAGTTTGGGTACAACTTTCACACAGAGGAATTGGAGCCAAGAATGTGGGAATCTATTAGGAGCATCAGCCATAAAAGGTGTAGTTTAAGAGTAAACTGTTGCACCAAAATAGATAGCTTGAAGCGTGTGAGGACAAAAAGTATAAAGGAGGAGTTATTCTGATGTTCGTAGAGACACTATGGGTACATGCTCTTAGGAGGGTGTACACATGGTTATCTTCCTTTCTAGGAGAGAAACCTTGGCATTTACATTTGGTGCATGTCAACTGTTCTCTCTTTTATGAAAGTACGTTTGTTTGTTGTGTGAATAAAGCTGCATTAGTCTGAACTCATTGTACTCAGCATTTGTTCAGTCTCCATCTCATTTCCCAGATATTTCCCAGATATCACTGACTAAACTCATCCACCCAACATACGTTCCTCTGATCTTAACTACTAGCCGCCCAACACGATTGTGATTGGTTTAAAGAAATGCAAACAACCCAAGAGTTTTTTTTTTTTTCTTATCACCAGAATGCATCTGCGGTGTAGCCAGACAGTGCTGTAGAGAAAGAGCTATACTCCCTGCTGACGAGGACAAAGCCGATGTGTGTCTGGACCTACCTGAGCTTTGAGGTTGTTCTTCCACTCCTGCGTCTCCAGAGCCTTGAAGCGTCCGCTGCTGTCGGAGGAGATCGACATGCAGAGGGGCCGGTGAGCTCTGGGAGGCAGTTGGGGGGTGAGGGCCACGGGGACGGGCCTCGCATCGGCGTGCTCGCTCCTACTCATCATCAGATTTGGACAGGAGCCTGCGTCACACAGAAGGACATAGGGCTGGACAATTTTGGCTGAAATCATAATCACGATTAATCAAAGAAGTTACCTTGATTACGATTATTGAACGATTTAAAAAAAAAAAAATTCTTTTCTCATACTGTAAATATGTTCACGGTAGGGCTGGGAAAAAAATCTATTTGATTTAAAAATCTAATTGGTAGGTCAAATCGATTCATATTTTCAATAAAATCAATTTTTTTTTAATCCAAATACAGTATAAATAATTTGGATGTTTAACAATCTTTGTTGCACACTGCAGTGACTTTACAGTTAGATAAAGGGTTTGCCTTTGCAATTTTGTTTATGTTGATGCACTTTAATTAAATACAATAAATATATATTTTTAAAATATATTTACAGTTCGCAGTTATTTTGTTTTAAATGGAAGGGGGGGAATCGAATCGAAAATCGAGTTTTTTATAAAAAAAATAGTTTTAGGGAAACAAATCGCCCAGCTCTAGTTCACGGTTATTTTTTCTAATGAAAGAGTGCATATAATCCTAGCTTTGTGATTATTAAATAAGGAAACAACACACAGATAGCAATTAATGCTTATTTATTAAATATTTCAAACAACTGAACTTAAATCTACAACTGTAGATTTTACAATGAAATACAAATAAAAAAGTAATTTAAGTTTTAATGTAAACGGGGCGGAGTCACGTGACTACACACACGGCGGCCGTAATATGTTTTAAGGGAAAAGTACATTAACACACAGTGGGCGGCGCGGAAATATTAATAGGATTAAAAGACCGAAATAATCGACTTGGTCAAATTACGTCGGTTATAGGCTCTGAATTTCGGTTACGATTATTTTTCGATTAATCATCCAGCCCTAGAAGGACATGTCTCAGATCAACAGCCAGGTAACAAATCAGTCTACCTTTGGTGGATAAATCAGCTTTAAGTTTCTGAAGTGACCCTTGCTTCTTTGGGACAAAAAGTTCTGCCAAAATTCAGAAAAGAGCTGTAAAAAATGTGAATACTAAACCTGATATTGTGTGATTAACAACAGCACTTATCAGCAATGAACCTCAATGCACAGGGTTTTACATATTCTTACATTTAAAAAAGGGGCTTTCACACCTACCTCATTCGGTGCGGACCTTCTTACTTTTCAGTTTGATCTGAACCAAAATCAAACTGAAGCATGGTCCGGTTCGTTTTATAGTGTGAAAGCATTTTTTGGATGGTTCGGACTTTCAGACCAAATACAGAAAGTTCTGGCAGGCTATCATCGTGTTATAAGACCGGGGAATATCTTAGTGCTTAGTGTGTACGTGAGAGTATGTGAAGGTGAATGCCAACTTAAAATGTCCACAATTTAAGATGAAAAAACCTGCTGGTGGTACAAATCACAACATGTAAATAGGCACATGTTGGGATTATTTTGTCACTTTTGTCACAATTCGGAGCAGTAGGATTACTGGAATCATTCACCTGCAGGATCTGTGCTAGGCTAAGCTAATACTGGAACCGTCAGACAGCGTTACAGCACGCACGGAGATGAGAAGGGTATGTATGGACTTGTCTTACTCTGGGGGTTACGGTGAATAAGCTTAAGTCCCAATAAGAGTTGAGAAGGGTATGTATGGACTAGTCTAACTCTGGGGGTTACAGTAAATAAGATAAAGTCCCGATAAGAGATGAGAAGGGTATGTATGGACTAGTCTAACTCTGGGGGTTAGGGTGAATAAGATAAAGTCCCAATAAGTCGGCGTGTTCCTTTAAGCAATAATTAGGCCGCGCAGTTGCTGAATCGGTCTTCATTTCAGATCGACAAAGGTCAGTTTAAAAGATTTTTGTCCGATTTTTGTCAGGCGCCGAGCCGACCGCTCCTCAGGTGGAGTGAGTGGAAACCCATTTGTCCCTGATGCTGCGCACCGAAACATTACATCTACAGCCGGTTACTGCGTTGCACAACTCTGAACCTCCTGCTGGCTGCTGCGTGGAGCAGCATTTGGTATTCGTCATACCCCATCTGTTTTTGAGAATCTTTTGAAAAATGTGTTTGTATGTTAGTGCTAAGGGAGCATGTTTTAATAAAACCTGTGATTCTTACCTTGACAATGTATTTTATTTCATGTTTCTATGTGTTACAGAGGCTTAGATATTAAGATTTTGGTAGACGTTGACAATTCTTAATATTTTTTCAGAAAACCTTCAGGAGATAAGGATATTTATCCCAGAATAATATAGGTTTTTATAGGCGTTTTAGGAGTAAATGGGTTAAGAGAACGGTGGCGTGTGCAGCGTTGCAGGTCACATCACGTGTATGAATGGCAAGTGGGAGAGATAAGGAAGGCTGCCCGGAGTTGGAGGATGCGCCAGCGTCATATAAGTCTGGTATGTGGGAACATTAATATATATAATATGCTGAAGTATATTTCTGGAGTGTTAATGATTAAAAGAAAAAAACAACAAGAACCGTATAGAAACGAAAACCGTGATACGAACCGAACCGTGGGTTTTGAGAAACCGTACCACCCCTAATAAATGTATATGTCAAAAAAAATGTTATTGAGAGGTTTTTCAATGGAGGGTTTTTACCTACCAGCACATTCTGAGCGGGCGATGGACTGAATCTGCAGTGTGTTCTGGGTTTTCAACAGGCTGTGAAGAGTTCTCACTATACCTGTAGACACAGAGGTCACCTTGCAGTTAAAGCTTGAATGGGAAGTATCCATCACTTACAGTTTGGATGAAGACATGACAACAGTGGTGTAGTCTATGTGATACGCAGTATACCCACTAAGAAAGCTCCAGGATTTCCTCATACCCACTTAAAAATGCCCAAATGACACAACAACATACTTTCCATAATATTTTGAATTGTTATCTTGGGTTTTCTTCTTTACATAGGCTAACCTAAGAGGTATTTCTAGAGGTATAAATTGGTGAATAAAAGTGTATCCGAATACAGAAAATAAAGTATTTGATGCTCAAAACTTCCTTGGACGACAGCCACAACCCCCCTTCCCCCAAAGGCAGATTCTGGCATGCATATATATATATATATATATATATATATATATATATATATATATATATATATATATATATTTATTTATTTATTTATTTATTAGGGCTGCTCCCTCTTAGTCGACTAATCGGTCGTTTTGGTCTTAGTCAATTTAGATTTCTTTAGTCCATTAGTCATGTTTGATGCTTTTTTCATGCTGAATGACTTATTTCCAAGAAACGTAGGAGCACATCTCTGGTAAACACAAGAATTAAAGTGATGCTTTTGCATGACTCTTTGCAGAGAAACTCAGATTTACAGATCTGACGATTAAATCAAATAATCGATTAGTCGATACAATTGAATGAGTGTTAGTCAACTAATAATTTCTTCAATCGAGCACAGCCCTAATATATATATATACACAAACAGTACAGTATACCCACTACAATACATTAGACTACACCACTACATGACATAGAAACAGAAGTCTTACCGATCCCTCCATTCTGCTTGCAGAGCACCTTTTTATCCAGCAGTTTGTGTGCACTCAGCTCTTTGTTCCACTCTTCTTCCTCGGCTTCCATGTTCCTCCGCTTCCTGCTGACAGAAGAGGCACGAAAACCCGGCTCAGGCGGCCCGTCATCTTTGGCAAGCCGAGCAACACTTCAGCTCCATCGGACATAGCTTCAGCAGCAGCCCGCGCTGCGTGGAATGAGACACACGGCTACCCCTCAAGCAACCCGCTAAGCTAACGTTAGCATTAGCTCACTCAACAGTGTGTGAGTCATGTTGTTTGGAGGCGCTAACCGTCGGTTATTTCTGCCCCGAGGGGGGGAAGTATGGCCGCAACAAACCAAAGCATCCACACTGGAGGATATGGCTAACATGACGACTTAAGTGGTTATAACATTACCTGTAAAAAAAAATCCTAAACGTTAGCTAGCTAGCGAGCTAACTAACCGCCGGTGGTTAGCATAACTGACGTTCCTCGCTGTCCTCTGCGGGCACTGCAGCTCATTGCGCGTGAACACCAACTACCAACCGCATATCGTGTTCCGTGAAGCCGCTACAGGCTACACAACACCGGCTAACGTCGGTGACAAACTCCACAAATGGGACAATTTCATACGGAGCTCCGGTGACTAGCTGGCTGGCTACCGAACAGCTTCACCAGCCCAGCAGCAGCAGCATCACCACCGTGAGCGCGAGCACGACCCCCTGCCGCGCGGACTCGAATGCGGAGGTTTTTGTTTTTTTCTCCCCTGAATCAGGCCTTCCAGGTTGCGTTTAGTCCGGTTTAGCCTCATTACAGTCTCTTCCAATCAAACGATACAGGTAATAAGTTATTAAAAATTAGGTAAAAGAATTTTTTGAAGGTTAGGGACATTGATATATTAGGGATTGTAAAGGAGAGCAGTATTTAAACGCATCATGTAAGGAAAAACTACCTGGAAGGCAAAACTCGGCGCAAAACTCTGAACAGGATTGGATCGCTCGATGCAAACAAGGGCATCTCTCAGATGTTTACTTTGATGTAACACTGATTTAGACATCTGAAAATTCATTAAATCTGTTCAAAAAACAACACAAATAAATATATAGGCTCATTTAAAAAAAAGTATCTTTTTATTATTTTCCTTTTCCCCCTTAGAAATCCATTTAGCTTAAAATCAGCTGAACGGTGTCAATATGTTGTTACAAAAGCTGCTTTTAAAGAACCATTTTACTAAAAATTAAGTCACATTTATGTTAAGAAAGCTAAAATATTATTAGATAGATAGATAGATATATAGAGAGAGAGAAAGATAGAGAGATCTGTTTTGTAAACTACAAAAAAATACAGTATGATTAAAAGCAAAATGTATATTAAATAGTAAAACACAAGTGACCTAAAAAAAGTGACCTTTATTATAGCATCATAAAACATCTTTCCTTATATGATTCTTGAAGTCTCTCACCGTGTGTCTGTGTGTGTGCGTTGCAGTAGTCCGGCTGTTTCTCGGTGTGTCAGCGGACTGACTGAAAAACAATTATCTGGGAGCTGATCTAGAGGCTGTTTTCTCTTCTGGTGCCTAATTGGATGGCCGGGGGCCTCTCTCCAGGTATCCTGGTAACCCAGCAAGCTGCTGATGTCACGTCTCTGCTCCATAATGAAGTGTGAGTGTGTATCTCGCTGCCTTTGTCAATAACCGGCCGCAGGGAAATTCACAGGAGATAAGGCCGACAATGAAGGCCCCCGTCTGCCACGATGAGGACACACGGTTATTATCACACATTACTACCTTGAATTATCTCACCTGTGCTATTATTTACTTCAGTGTTTTATAGTTTTTAGTGTAATTTAGGCAATATTTCCATGAGATAGTAATAACCGCAACATTAAAGTACCATGGTAATGTTTTTTTTTTTTCCTTTCTTTTGCAGCATTGATAAGATGTAAAGGTCCCATGACATGGTGGTCTTTGGATGCTTTTATATAGACCTTAGTGGTCCCCTAATACTGTATCTGAAGTCTCTTTTATATAGACCTTAGTGGTCCCCTAATACTGTATCTGAAGTCTCTTTTATATAGACCTTAGTGGTCCCCTAATACTGTATCTGAAGTCTCTTTTATATAGACCTTAGTGGTCCCCTAATACTGTATCTGAAGTCTCTTTTATATAGGCCTTAGTGGTCCCCTAATACTGTATCTGAAGTCTCTTTTATATAGACCTTAGTGGTCCCCTAATACTGTATCTGAAGTCTCTTTTATATAGACCTTAGTGGTCCTCTAATACTGTATCTGAAGTCTCTTTTATATAGACCTTAGTGGTCCCCTAATACTGTATCTGAAGTCTCTTTTATATAGACCTTAGTGGTCCCTTAATACTGTATCTGAAGTCTCTTTTATATAGACCTTAGTGGTCCCCTAATACTGTATCTGAAGTCTCTTTTATATAGACCTTAGTGGTCCCCTAATACTGTATCTGAAGCCTCTTTTATATAGACCTTAGTGGTCCCTAATACTGTATCCGAAGTCTCTTTTATATAGACCTTAGTGGTCCCCTAATACTGTATCTGAAGTCTCTTTTATATAGACCTTAGTGGTCCCCTAATACTGTATCTGAAGTCTCTTTTATATAGACCTTAGTGGTCCCCTAATACTGTATCTGAAGTCTCTTTCCCGAAATTCAGCCTTGGTGCAGAACTACAGCCACTAGCACACATGCAATTAATGCATTCTCATGAATGAAAACGAAAACTCATGATTCGAATGATATCAGGAGACCGCCGGCTGGTCACATGACAGCTGAAAGTTTAGCCGACAAAAGGTGACTGTTAGCCGGGCTACCGGCCGCCGCGAGGCCCTGGCCCTTCCACCGGGCCGCGGCAGCTAAGTTTAGCTAACATAAAGTGACAGCCAAGCGACGATGTTAGTTACATTTGACTAGACTAGTTCGATCTGCTGCCGATTTGATTTCTCCCTGCAGCTCAGGCTGGAAACCATAGACGGTGTATATATAATGGACCAGCAGACCCCGTGTTTCTGTACGAGACCAGTGGAGGATATCAGAAGTCTCTTTCCCGGTGCTGGCTGAGTGTTACTGAGCAGCCTCCAACTGAGCTTGAAGACGTAGATGTGACGTGAGCAACGTGTCTGAAAGTGTGAAGTCTTCTGGTAGCTGTGCAGAGAGAAATCTCAATCATTCCCAATCTTGCAGAGACGGAGAGTGTAGGTATATGTAAGGAGATAACATAGACACAGGCTAATTACTGATCACTAACATGCTAGTTAACATTAGTAATTAAACCTAAACAGATAATGGAAGTCCAAACTGCCTGAGAGCTTCTCCTGTACTATACGGTAATTCCTCTACTGTGTGACAGTAAGTCTCGTGGTTATGACCCAATCGTTAGCCTATTTTTATAAAATTGTCTGCTACGGAGCCATAACGTGAGCTACGAGGTAATGGAGCCTTTTATACATTGTCGTGTTTCTTTAGAAATAAACAACGGACAAATAAAGTCTTTAAACGCTTCAGATGTAAAGTTATTCGCCGTCAAAGTGACGCCAGAATGAATCAATGGGATGCTAACGGGAGGTGATGGCTTGTTAGCATCAAAACGGCGCCATAGGAGGTTCGAGTTCTGAAGCGAAGCTTACCCCCCTTGCTGGAAACCTGTATACGTTTGTATCTATCCTGCTTCCGTTACAAATCTGTGGGGACCAATCACAATCTGGCTTATCCTCCTGGCGCGCTATTGGCTGGTTTAACACGATGACGATAGAGAAGCGATCAAGCAGCTTTTTGTTTACATTCAACATGGCGGCCACCGAAGCGCATTAACGGTGTGTGTGTGTGTATCTCTCTGTGTGCATGTGTGTCTCTGTGTGTGTCTGTCTCTATGTGTGTGTGTGTGTGTGTGTGTTGTGTGTCTGTCTGTGTGTGAGAGTGTGTGTGTATCTCTCTATGTGTGCATGTGTGTCTCTGTGTCTGTTTGTCTCTGTGTGTGTGTGTTTGTGTCTGTCTGTGTGTGAGAGTGTGTGTGTATCTCTCTGTGTGCATGTGTGTCTCTGTGTCTGTTTGTCTCTGTGTGTGTGTGTGTGTTTGTGTCTGTCTGTGTGTGAGAGTGTGTGTGTATCTCTCTGTGTGCATGTGTGTCTCTGTGTCTGTTTGTCTCTGTGTGTGTGTGTGTGTGTTGTGTGTGTCTGTGTGTGAGAGTGTGTGTGTATCTCTCTGTGTGCATGTGTGTCTCTGTGTGTGTCTGTCTCTATGTGTGTGTGTGTGTGTGTGTGTTTTGTGTGTGTGTGTCTGTGTGTGAGAGTGTGTGTATCTCTCTGTGTGCATGTGTGTCTCTGTGTGTGTCTGTCTCTATGTGTGTGTGTGTGTGTGTGTGTGTGTTTGTGTCTGTCTGTGTGTGAGAGTGTGTGTATCTCTCTATGTGTGCATGTGTGTCTCTGTGTCTGTTTGTCTCTGTGTGTGTGTGTTTGTGTCTGTCTGTGTGTGAGAGTGTGTGTGTATCTCTCTGTGTGCATGTGTGTCTCTGTGTGTCTGTCTCTATGTGTGTGTGTGTGTGTGTTTGTGTGTGTCTGTGTGTGTCTGTGTGTGAGAGTGTGTGTATCTCTCTGTGTGCATGTGTGTCTCTGTGTGTGTGTTTGTCTCTCTGTGTGTGTGTGTGTGTGTGTGTGTGTGTGTTTGTGTCTGTCTGTCTGTGTGTGAGAGTGTGTGTGTATCTCTCTGTGTGCATGTGTGTCTCTGTGTCTGTTTGTCTCTATGTGTGTGTGTGTTTGTGTGTGTCTGTGTGTGAGAGTGTGTGTGTATCTCTCTGTGTGCATGTGTGTCTCTGTGTATGTCTGTCTCTGTGTGTGTGTGTGTGTGTGTGTGTGTGTGTGTGCGTGTTTGTGTCTGTCTGTGTGTGAGAGTGTGTGTGTCTCTCTGTGTGCATGTGTGTCTCTGTCTCTATGTGTGTGTGTGTGTTTGTGTCTGTCTGTGTGTGAGAGTGTGTGTGTATCTCTCTATGTGTGCATGTGTGTCTCTGTGTGTGTTTGTCTCTGTGTGTGTGTCTGTGTGTGTGTCTGTCTCTGTGCGTGTGTGTCTTTGTGTGTCTGTGTGTGTGTGTGTGTCTGTCTGTCCGTGTGTGTGTGTGTGTGTGCGCGTTTCTTGTGGGAGGACATGTATTTGTTGTTTTTTGATAGTATTATAAATGTAAACATACAAATATATATAACTGACATAACGTTTTTTATAATAGATTATTCCAGACATACAGTTGTGTATCTGCTAATAGAGATATGAGAAAGTTAATCCCAATATTTACAGTTTCTTGTTGATTTTTTTATAAATGTTGTTGCTAATTTCTACTTTTAAAGAAGGAAAAGTGTTCTGCCCTTATCCACAGGGTGTGTGTCTCCTGCATGTTATTTCGTCCTGCAGGTGAAACGAGATCTCATGTCTCCGGGCGGAGGGAAACAGGTTTGTTTGAGCTCAGGGAGCGTTTAATGAGTCTGATCTCTGGAGGTCTGAAGCAGCCGGAAGACGCGCTGCTGAGCTCAGCTTGATTGGTCCCTGTTCTCAAATTAAATCCTTCATCCGTCCGGGGAAAGACGAGCGATCGCAGAGGTCCAAACGCTCTCCCAAAAACTCTCAACCCCAGCCAGGCTGCTGCCGTCGGTGCTAAAGAAGCAG
The DNA here is from genome assembly GCF_004354835.1 of Perca flavescens. Lineage (NCBI taxonomy): Eukaryota > Metazoa > Chordata > Actinopteri > Perciformes > Percidae > Perca > Perca flavescens. The sequence continues at coordinate 35,687,401 of NC_041338.1, forward strand.
CCGCTGCCTTTCTATATCAACAACGTTTCATTTCTTATTTATTGGCTCGCCAGAGAAGTTTCAAATCCGGGAGTGTGCCTATGTTACCACAGTTCCAAGATTTTTTTTTCTCCAAAATTAGGCCCTATGTTCCCACAGTTCCCACATTTCTAAGATTTTTAAGACATTTCCTTTTTCATAAATGTGAATATTCCCACATTTCTTTCCAAAATTAGGCCTTATGTTCCCACATTTCTTTTTTCATAAATTTGTATCAGATTTGATCCCCCTAACCCTAAAAAATGTTGTGGGAGGATACGGCTTAAATTGAATGGAAATGTAGGAACACAAGACCTAATTTTGAAAATGTCCTAGAAATGTGGGACCATAGGGCTGTGGGACCATAGGGCTGTGGGGACATAGGGCTGTGGGACCATTGGGCTGTGGTGACATAGGGCTGTGGGGACATAGGGCTGTGGGACCATTGGGCTGTGGTGACATAGGGCTGTGGGGACATAGGGCTGTGGGACCATTGGGCTGTGGTGACATAGGGCTGTGGGACCATAGGGCTGTGAGACCATAGGGCTGTGGTGACATAGGGCTGTGGGACCATAGGGCTGTGAGACCATTGGGCTGTGGTGACATAGGGCTGTGGGGACATAGGGCTGTGGGACCATTGGGCTGTGGTGACATAGGGCTGTGGGGACATAGGGCTGTGGGACCATTGGGCTGTAGGAACATAGGGCTGTGGGACCATTGGGCTGTGGGGACATAGGGCTGTGGGACCATAGGGCTGTGGGACCATTGGGCTGTGGGGACATAGGGCTGTGGTGACATAGGGCTGTGGGACCATAGGGCTGTGGGACCATTGGGCTGTAGGAACATAGGGCTGTGGGACCAGTGGGCTGACCCCTCAAATCCGACCCACACGATCGTCACTGCAAAGAGCTTTCAACAACCTGATTGTTGTGAACATGAGGCAAGTCGGTGCGTAAAGAGGAAGTCGCTGCAAATCTCAAACACACAGATGTGATTACATGTTTAATTCTACTAATATTACAGCAAACTTTAGAATATCATCATAAGTTTGAGGGATGAAAGTTTCAGTTTCGTATGATACAATTCATACAGAAAGAACAAAGTGCTCTGGTTTGAAATTGAAATATGATTCATAACTTACATTTAATACCAAAATATAATTGTTAATCTTAAAGGGTAGTTTCGGTATTTTTTAACCATGGACCCTATTTTCCAATGCAGTGATGTCTTAGTATCTAATCTTTGAAATTGGTCCAGTGTTGAGCGAGAACGTAACAGGCATCGTAATGGGCCTAAGCGCACCCTTAGTCAGCGTCCACTAAAAGTTCTGTTTTTGTTGCTGACAGACTCAGATTATTATTCTAAGTTTCTGACAACATTACGGGATGGATCCCTACAGAGATAGACCTTTTAGTTAAAGAGTAAGATCCTTTTAGTTTAACATGAAACAGCCCCGAAATCACCATCACCAAACTCTACCAGACTCCATGTAAATAATCAGGACTTTTAGCGTGTATAGAGCCAGCATATCTCCACCAGACTCCATGTAAATAATCAGGACTTTTAGCGTGTATAGAGCCAGCATATCTCCACCAGACTCCATGTAAATAATCAGGACTTTTAGCGTGTATACAGCCAGCATATCTACACCAGACTCCTTGTAAATAATCAGGACTTTTAGTGCGTATAGAGCCAGCATATCTCCACATGTAAATGGGTGAATTAAGGGTTTATTTCAACCAAACCAGAGTGGTGATTGTCGGAACAGTGGAAAGATGAACCAAGATGGCTTTTTATAGTGTTATTTTGTTTCTGTCCACTTTGAATTAATTGTTTTTTACGATGATAAAAGTCCTGATTATTTACATGGAGTCTGGTGGAGTTTGGTGATGGTGATTTTGGGGCTGTTTCATGTTAAATAAAAAGGATCTTACTCTTTAACTAAAAGCTCTATCTCTGTAGGGATCCTTTCCATAATGTTGTCAGACACTTAATGTAATAATCTGAGTCTGTCAGCAGCAAAAACAGAACTTTTAGTGGACAAGAACTGGACCAATTTCAAAGATTGTTGTTCCCATCAGTCACTTAGACACAAAAACATGAAAAAATACTGAAGTTACCCTTTAACAGTAAAATACAAAGTAATCAATCAGCTGGGAAATGATCATAAAACTCTTTTTAAAAGATAAGAGATGTCTTTATGTCGGCGGCCCGCCGAGGAACGGCAGTTTGTTTTGGAGGGGGAGCTTCCTCTTCAGCACCAGCGTGGAGTTGACCTGCTCGGCCGTCAGCAGGCTGTGCCACTGAGCGACCGGCCGCCGCGGGTTGGACAACATGTCGGCCCAGTGCTTCAGCTGGTTCCCCGCGGCGTCGCAGCCCAGGAAGATCTTCCCCATGGCGTCGTTCCGGGTTAGGGCATCATGGTCCCACACGGAGATCACCAGGTTCACCCTCTGTGGACGACAGCAAGGAGGGGAAGAAGTATTCAGATCCTTTACTTCAGTAAATGTACTGATACCACACTGTAGAAAAATACTCAGTTAAAATACAAGTTAAAAGCCCTGCATTGAAAATGTTACTTCAGTAAAAGTCTGTAAGTATCATCAGGAAAATATAGTTAAAGTATTAAAAGTAAAGAGAAGTCAACAAATGTCGGAAAAAGTTAAAAAAAAACTTTTCTTTTTAAATGGCCAAAGACCTTTTTTCACAGCAGACGTGTTGACTTGTCATAGTAGGAAAAGCACAGCTGAGATTGATAACCTTAACGATGGCTCAGTTCCATCAAGTGTCCCAGTAAGATATTTCTCTTTCTGCTCTCAGCGAAGGCGGTCCCTCTCCCTCCCAGGCCTACCCTGCTTGCTATCTTGTCTCGTGTTGTCTGCTGTTAACTTTTTAGAGACTCTCCCTGCAAGGCTTGGGCTCTACGAAACCCAAATTATGGAACTGATTAACTGGTCTCTCAGCGCAATTGACACCGTATTCTCGAGGAGGAGCACTGTCTCTCTGCTCTCTCCGTGGAGGACGATGAGGATATCTACTAGGGGTGTGACGAGATCTCGTTGTCCGAGCGTGGAGTTACTATTGAAGATCCCCCCCCCCCTCTGCCACTTTTAAATCATTTGTGTGGCAACATTTTGGTTTTCCTGCGGAAATAATAAACGGCGAAAGAGTGACAGACAAGACGAACACAATATGTAAACATTGTAAGAAAAAAATGCCGTAGTTAGTAGAGAGCTGTGGTGGTGCTGTAAGTGTTTTTGCATAGTGCTCGTGTTAGCCGCGGTATACAGCATTTTTTTCTTACAATGTTTACATATTGTGTTCGTCTTGTCTGTCACTCTTTCGCCGTTTATTATTTCCGCAGGAAAACCAAAATGTTGCCACACGAATGATTTAAAAGTGGCAGAGGGGGGGGGGGATCTTCAATGGTAATTCCACGCTCCATCACGCTGACATCACATCGCCTCACGAGACAACTTTTCACCTCGACGAGAAATCTCGTCTCGTTCTCGTGAACCCAATCTCGTGATGTGTCTCGTCTCGTGGAGTAAGCGTCTCGTCACATGATAACTGGACTGCTGCTGATTGGAGGATGCTTCGCCCTGGTTTATCGAGAAATAAAAAAAAACTCTGGTAGCTGTCCAAAGCCCAAGGAAGCTGCCTGGCCTGACTGAAGCTGTTAAAAAAGCGATCAGTTTGCAAACTGGGACTATTAATCGCAACTGTACATTTATGTAATGTTATGTTGTATTGTGTTATGTTATGTTGTATTGTGTTATGTTATGTTATGTTATGTTATGTTATGTGCAGCAGTGCAAATGTACTGTTTGTGTGCTTATGTGCTGAGGTGTTTTTTCCTGTTCCCACACTGTTCTTATCTTTATGAGGATAGTCTGAGAGCCCCTTTTTTGTTTCCCTCTCCTCTCCCAATGTCATGCTGTATCTGTTGCGAGAGTTAGGAGAGAGTTGAGATGGCGCCGCATATGGCGACTCGGTGTGTTTGTACATGTTGCTTTAATGCTTTAATGTGACCTGTACCTACGATACCAAGACACATCCCTTGTGTGTGTAAACATACTTGGCAATAAAGCTTTTCTGATTCTGATTCTGTTTCTGAGGAAGATATTTCAGTGAGTCAGCATGCACAATACCAGGGTCTCTCCTAAGTGGAATGCAGCCATCAGTAATGGTTTAATACCAGGGTCTCTCCTAAGTGGAATGCAGCCATCAGTAATGGTTTAATACCAGGGTCTCTCCTAAGTGGAATGCAGCCATCAGTAATGGTTTAATACCAGGGTCTCTCCTAAGTGGAATGCAGCCATCAGTAATGGTTTAATACCAGGGTCTCTCCTAAGTGGAATGCAGCCATCAGTAATGGTTTAATACCAGGGTCTCTCCTAAGTGGAATGCAGCCATCATTAATGGTTTAATACCAGGACCTCTCCTAAGTGGAATGCAGCCATCAGTAATGGTTTTGAATACACCTGTGCTTTTCCTACTATGACATGTCAACATGTCTGCCGTGAAAAAGGTCTATTATCCAAAAAAAATGCTGACTAAAGCGGAGGTTAGAGAAGCGAGCTTGGGACCGGGAAGTCGCCGGTTCAATCCCAAGACCGGTAGCAGACTGATGTCATGAAGTGGTGTATGTATAACGCACATTTGTATGCCGTTTTTGTGTGTTATCAAGACGCATAATCGCTTTTTCGCGTGTTTATCAACGGCGTTCGGCCGCCATTGACCTACATTACGTGTGAATTTTCGCTGTAGCGAGTAGTATGAAAGGAGGCAAGTCCAAGGGGGGAGGTTGGTTGGGGGGGTGGATGATCAAACACAGGACTTTCACCCAGGAGAGCCGGGATCGTGTGGCGTTTGTCAACCGTTTCTTTTTTTTTTTTAAGCCTTGCCCAATGTTTCTCTCCTAAACCCAACCGTTTATTGTTTTCCTAAGCGTGTGACCTTGGTCACCGTCGTGTTGAGGTTTTTTTGTGCTACTAAAGCCTTTCCCAATGTTCTTTTCCTAAACATGCGTGTGACGTTGTTCTCGCGATAAAACACTACGTGGCATCCGCTGTATACAGCGTAGACATACACATGGAAAGCTCAAAATGCGTACAGATAACAGGAACAGGAAAGTGGCTTGTATGTTTACGCAAAGTCATGATGCCGTGTTGCCGGCAGAATAAAATCTGGTCTTTGTCCCTCCCTCATTACCACCACTGAGGTGCCCTTGAGCAAGGCCCTTAACCTCCAACCAGCTCCAGTGGAGCTGCTCAGTGGCCAGCAGATCAGACTGTGGTTGTACTGGCCAGCTTCCAGGTATGAATGTGTAGAACTGTGTGAATGTGATCAGGTTGTCGTTGCAAATGAGAAGTTGTTCTCAATCGACTTACCTGGATAAAGAAAGGTTAAAACATTTTACCTTTCCTTTTTTTTTAAACCTCAGAAAAGTAGACAAAAACTCTGAAAAAAGCGGCAAAAACATTGAAAAGGTACACAAAGTTTGGAAAAATCCCTGTTTTGGTTACGTTTTATCATCCTTAATATTGTTTAAGAAATGAAACCCCATTCTTGATGATGTTCATGGCATTTTCTCTATATTAGCAATGTTTAAACATTATTAACTTTATTCCACCTTTCCTGCGCGGGATATTGTGGATAACTATCAGGTTGTATTTGCCATATTATATTGTGTGTGTAATGTTGTATTTGTATTTATCGGGAGACACTCACCTGGATTTGTTCAAAGGACACGTCGAAGGTGAAGGACTCGTTGTAGTACGGGTTCAGCGTCTTCTTCTTAACCGACGTCTTCTTCTTCCTCCACTTCCTCTTGTCCAGAGCCAACTGCACCTTCACATACGGATCTACAAATCACAAGGCGTGCGTTAATCCTGTCCGTCAAAAGCGGAAATTAATTGAAGTTGGTTCAGAAAGATTTCAGGCCCTATCTCGCACCCGGTGCTGCGCAGCGTAGCAAAGCCCGACGCAAGTGTCTTTGCTAATTTAAGACCGACCCAGTTGTCTATTTCCCGTCCAGCGCCCGCGTCGTTTAAAGAGCAAATGCACCTGCGACCATCTGTGGCCCATGGGTGTGCTGGTCTTACAGGGAGGTGTGTTCAGGTGCATTCTGGTCATGCTGGTCTTACAGGGAGGTGTGTTCAGGTGCATTCTGGGCGTGCTGGTCTTACAGGGAGGTGTGTTCAGGTGCATTCTGGGCGTGCTGGTCTTACAGGGAGGTGTGTTCAGGTGCATTCTGGGCATGCTGGTCTTACAGGGAGGTGTGTTCAGGTGCATTCTGGGCGTGCTGGTCTTACAGGGAGGTGTGTTCGGGTGCATTCTGGGCATGCTGGTCTTACAGGGAGGTGTGTTCAGGTGCATTCTGGGCGTGCTGGTCTTACAGGGAGGTGTGTTCAGGTGCATTCTGGGCATGCTGGTCTTACAGGGAGGTGTGTTCAGGTGCATTCTGGGCATGCTGGTCTTACAGGGAGGTGTGTTCAGGTGCATTCTGGGCGTGCTGGTCTTACAGGGAGGTGTGTTCAGGTGCATTCTGGGCGTGCTGGTCTTACAGGGAGGTGTGTTCAGGTGCATTCTGGGCGTGCTGGTCTTACAGGGAGGTGTGTTCAGGTGCATTCTGGGCGTGCTGGTCTTACAGGGCGGTGTGTTCGGGTGCATTCTGGGCGTGCTGGTCTTACAGGGAGGTGTGTTCAGGTGCATTCTGGGCGTGCTGGTCTTACAGGGAGGTGTGTTCGGGTGCATTCTGGGCATGCTGGTCTTACAGGGAGGTGTGTTCAGGTGCATTCTGGGCGTGCTGGTCTTACAGGGAGGTGTGTTCAGGTGCATTCTGGGCGTGCTGGTCTTACAGGGAGGTGTGTTCAGGTGCATTCTGGGCGTGCTGGTCTTACAGGGAGGTGTGTTCAGGTGCATTCTGGGCGTGCTGGTCTTACAGGGAGGTGTGTTCAGGTGCATTCTGGGCGTGCTGGTCTTACAGGGAGGTGTGTTCAGGTGCATTCTGGGCGTGCTGGTCTTACAGGGAGGTGTGTTCAGGTGCATTCTGGGCGTGCTGGTCTTACAGGGAGGTGTGTTCAGGTGCATTCTGGGCATGCTGGTCTTACAGGGAGGTGTGTTCAGGTGCATTCTGGGCGTGCTGGTCTTACAGGGAGGTGTGTTCGGGTGCATTCTGGGCATGCTGGTCTTACAGGGAGGTGTGTTCAGGTGCATTCTGGGCGTGCTGGTCTTACAGGGAGGTGTGTTCAGGTGCATTCTGGGCGTGCTGGTCTTACAGGGAGGTGTGTTGGGTGCATTCTGGGCATGCTGGTCTTACAGGGAGGTGTGTTCGGGTGCATTCTGGGCGTGCTGGTCTTACAGGGAGGTGTGTTCAGGTGCATTCTGGGCGTGCTGGTCTTACAGGGAGGTGTGTTCGGGTGCATTCTGGGCGTGCTGGTCTTAGAGGGAGGTGTGTTGGGTGCATTCTGGGCATGCTGGTCTTACAGGGAGGTGTGTTCAGGTGCATTCTGGGCGTGCTGGTCTTACAGGGAGGTGTGTTCAGGTGCATTCTGGGTGTGCTGGTCTTACAGGGAGGTGTGTTCGGGTGCATTCTGGGCGTGCTGGTCTTACAGGGAGGTGTGTTCAGGTGCATTCTGGGTGTGCTGGTCTTACAGGGAGGTGTGTTCAGGTGCATTCTGGGCGTGCTGGTCTTAGAGGGAGGTGTGTTCGGGTGCATTCTGGGCATGCTGGTCTTACAGGGAGGTGTGTTCAGGTGCATTCTGGGCGTGCTGGTCTTACAGGGAGGTGTGTTCAGGTGCATTCTGGGTGTGCTGGTCTTACATGGAGGTGTGTTCAGGTGCATTCTGGGCGTGCTGGTCTTACAGGGAGGTGTGTTCGGGTGCATTCTGGGCATGCTGGTCTTACAGGGAGGTGTGTTCAGGTGCATTCTGGGAGTATTGCTATGTTGAGGCAGCGGGAAGTGATCACACCATTGACCAACAAAAACCTGGTCTAAAATCAATAACGCAGCATTTCATTGTTATTTTAACAGAGCATTAGTAAAATGCTCCTATAGGCTCGTGAACAGCGCGCGCACACTATGCTTGTTACACACACAGGGGCGCACAGCACACACACACACACACACATACACACACACACACACACACACACACACACACATACACACACACACACACACACACACACACACACACACACATGCAGAAGATTACAAATAAAAACATTACGGTGCAAATCCTCCATCATAACAGCAATGCTCCAAGGTCCAAACGCGCCTGGCTTTTAAAGGGAATGGGAGATGATCTCTGATTGGTTGATGAATGGGAGATGATCTCTGATTGGTTGATTGCCTGTTACGCCCCAAACACACCTCTGATTAATGAAGAAACTAAGTACTGAAAATAGGGCCCTAAGAACGCCTTTACTTGTCTGAGGAGTTAAAGTTTCTGGAAAACAGAAAATACATAAATGATCAATAATCTCAGGGAGATTTTTGCCCTATGCATTATGTAACAACACATAATGTAGTAATAACACATGCATTATGTAATAATAACGCATGATCTAAAGTTAAAAAACAGATTTCTAATGCGTTGTTACATGCCCTTTCAGTCGGAGACCTGACTGGTTTGGATATGTGTCTCAGTCTGACCTGAAGTTCCTCCGGCGTCCATGCTCTTCAGGTTTTTGGCCTCCAGGATCCCCACGGTCAGTTTGGCGTTGGTGGGAACGTAACGCAGAGAGAAGCAGATCTCGCCAAGGTTTTCTTCCTGCGGCACACAGAAATCTTTATGATCATCGCACAACAATTCAATGGAAATATAATTAGTCAGTCCCCTCGAGAAAAATGCGATTATGCGATCGCATAATTCAACGCATAATCAGCCAATCAAATGAGCCGCACTTTCGCCGCATAAATTGCAGATTTCCGCGCAAAATATGCGGGGCTTGCATGATTTCATAATCCCCGCATTTTAGTTGCAAAAAAGTCACATAATATATCTTAGCAAAAATGTTGCGTTTAATCATAGACATTATAACATGGACCAACAGATCCCGTGTCTCCAGTGAAGGATATTAGAAGCACTTTTCCGGTGATCTCTTGCTTTACTGAGCAGCCTCCAACTGATAGAGACAACGTAGATGTGACGTGAGCAACGTGTCTGAAAGTGTGAAGTCTTCTGGTAGCTGTGCCGAGAGAAATCTCAATCATTCCCAATCTTACAGAGACGGAGAGCGTAGGTATATGTAAGGAGAAATTATTGCTAACTAAAAAGCTAGTTAACATCAGTAATTAAAACTAAACAGCTCAGGTAAGTCAAAACTGCCTCCAAGCTTATATTGTACTATACGGTAATTCCTCTAATATGTGACACAATTGCTATTTTTATAAAAGCGTCTGCTACGGAGCCATAACGTGAGGTACAAGGTAATGGAGCCTTTTATACATTGTTGTGTTTCTTTAGAAATAAACAACGGACAAATAGAGTCTTTAAACGCTTCAGATTTAAAGTTATTCGCTGTCAAAGTGACATCAGAATGAATGGGAGTCAATGGGATGCTAACGGGAGGTGATGGCTTGTTAGCATCAAAATGGCGCCATAGGAGGTTCGAGTTCTGAAGCGAAGCTTACCCCCCTTGCGTTTAATTCACACAAGAGCAGCCATTTCCCCCTGTTGCCATGGGAATGTTATGAAGTGACGTAATTTTGCAACGTGAACATCATCGAAAAGCAGGATGTTGGGGGGAGGGGAATCCCTTTTTTTCTCTTTTTCATCAAACTGTTTTTGCAAGTTCCCGCAATTTCACCGCATAAATATCATATAGAGCATATTCCATCACATTTTTTAAGAAAACATGCCGCATAATCAAGGATTTTTGCCCCGCAACAATCACAAAAAAACTCCACATTTCTCTGGAAGAAATTATACGTTTTTCTCAGTTTCCAGTGTGCAACTTTCACAAAAGTGATGCAGAAAGTTGAAACACACACTTATCCTGCAGCGCACGGAGTATTTTCTGATCCAAACATGGATGGATTAGGACCCAAACAGGCCCAGGGGACCCTCACCTACTCCTGCAAAATGTCACTTGAAATAACACATATAGTTTTGCACAGAGAGATGCAAATCCATAAAAAAAAGAGACACAAAATGACTAGTCTATATTGCCAACGTTGCTCCGTTGCCTCTTTTGGCAGGTGTATTTACAAATCCACCTGCCAAAGTGACTGGTGGTCAAAAAAGTTAACTTCATGCCCTGGTCCCGACCAAGCATGTTTAGTTAAAGCGTGATATATGACGCTAAAGGAGACTTTTAGCTTCAATAACAATGACACCGTATTTTACGAGATGGGAGGGAGAATGTGTTGAAATGTTCCACCAAAACAAGTTCCTTCCAGAGACTATTTAGCAGAGCCACCATCACTGCGTCCGGTGCTTAGCACCGCCCAAGACGATTGTGATTGGGTTAAAGAAATGCCAATAAACCAGAGCATGTTTTTCTCCAATCCCCAAATGCTATGTGGACTAGCCAGACCTTCCTCCGCAGCGCTGTGGAGGAAGGTCTGGCAATGCGAGACTACAAAACGACTAAAAAACGGACACACTTTGACCACAAAGAGAAACAAAGCAACTACAAAGAGACCTATAGGTTGCAACAAAACGATGAAGTTAAAACAATTCCAGCTGCTACGACTCTTAGCGTGAGTTGTGAAAAAGGAAGTAACCATAAAGCTCGAAACCTCAAACTTGGCCGGCTCGGCGAGGTCCTGCCACTCCTCGATGACGTGGTTCCAGTCGACGTTGCAGAGCTGCACCCGGATCTCACCGATGATCTCGTGTTTGGAGAATCTGTTAAAGTCGAAAACCTTCATCACTGCCGTCGACTTCAGCAGGGACGACTTGGCTATCTGGGGGACACAACCAAGTTAGACATTCAAACACAGTACGGTTCTTATATATTTCTCATTGTTGGAGCTACATTAGTTTGTTTTCAGTATTGGTAATTTGTTAATTAATTTGTTTATTATTATGATTTTATTTATATTATTAATATATTTGGTGATATTCTTTAGTTTGTTTAGTTAATTGGGTTTTATGTATATGTTTAGTCTTTATTTATGGTTAGTTTAATAACTACAATATTTTATGTAGTCACCTGAGGGCAGTAGTGGGCACAGGTAAAGGTAAATATAGGTAGGAAGTAAAATGTGGATTGCAGGCACCTGGGCGATGAGCACATGGTTTTTTACCAGCGCGAGAGATGCTGTAGGCTGCTACGGTTTGCTCAGTTGGATTAAATAATCCAGCCATAACCTCTGAATCCAGTCTTGAATTTGATTTAGATTTTTTGCCTGCGTACATCACCTGCCCATGGTGCTAGAAGTTGTCGTTTAAAGTTGACTTAAGTTTAGTTTTCTTTTGTTTGTTGACAAACGGCCACTACACTCATATTATTAATGATTGAGTTTATTGTTATGCACCAAAAAATGGGGGCAAATTCCTTGTATGTAAAAACTTATTTGACAATAAACCTGATTCTGAGTAAAGACCAGCAAATATTTCCTATATATATATAAAAATATATAAAAATTGATCTGTTTCATCCTGAAAAGTCCGCTTTTTCAAAAACCAACATGCCTCAGTTCAAAATTTTGTTTCAAAACAAAACTCCTCATCTCTCGTCATGATTCGACATGGGATGATTTACGACCACTATACTTAATTGACATTGAGAAAACCATCCATCCATCCATCTTCGTCCGCTTATCCGGTGTCGGGTCGCGGGGGGAGCAGCTCCAGCAGGGGACCCCAAACTTCCCTTTCCCGAGCAACATTAACCAGCTCCGACTGGGGATCCCGAGGCGCCCCAGGCCAGGTTGGAGATATAATCCCTCCACCTAGTCCTGGGTCTTCCCGAGGCCTCCTCCCAGCTGGACGTGCCTGGAACACCTCCCTAGGGAGGCGCCCAGGGGCATCCTTACCAGATGCCCGAACCACCTCAACTGGCTCCTTTCGACGCAAAGAGCAGCGGCTCTCTCGAGCTCCTCACGGATGACTGAGCTTCTCACCCCATATCTCTAAGGGAGACGCCAGCCACCCTCCTGAGGAAACCCATTTCGCCGCTTGTACCCTGGATCTCGTTCTTTCGGTCATGACCCAGCCTTCATGACCATAGGTGAGGGTAGGAACGAAAACTGACCGGTAGATCGAGAGCTTTGCCTTCTGGCTCAGCTCTTTTTTCGTCTACAACGGTGCGATAGATTGAATGCAATACCGCACCCGCTGCGCCCGATTCTCCGACCAATCTCCCGCTCCATTGTCCCCTCACTCGCGAACAAAACCCCAAGGTACTTGAACTCCTTCACTTGGGGTAAGGACTCATTCCCTACCTGGAGAAGGCATTCCATCGGTTTCCTGCTGAGAACCATGGCCTCCGATTTAGAGGTGCTGATCCTCATCCCAACCGCTTCACACTCGGTTTGCGAACCGATCCAGTGAGTGCTGAAGGTCGCAGGCCGATGATGCCATCAGGACCACATCATCTGCAAAGAGCAGCGATGAGATCCCCAGCCCACCAAACTGCAACCCCTCCCCCCCGACTACGCCTCGATATCCTGTCCATAAATATTACAAACAGGATTGGTGACAAAGCGCAGCCCTGGCGGAGGCCAACCCTCACCTGAAACGAGTCCGACTTACTACCGAGAACCCGGACACAGCTCTCACTTTGGTCATACAGAGATTGGATGGCCCTGAGTAGAGACCCCTCACCCCATACTCCCGCAGCACCTCCCACAGTATCTCCCGGGGACCCGGTCATACGCCTTCTCCAAATCCACAAAACACATGTAGACCGGTTGGGCATACTCCCAGGCTCCCTCCAGGATCCTTGCGAGAGTGAAGAGCTGGTCCGTTGTTCCACGACCAGGACGGAATCCGCATTGTTCCTCCTCAACCCGAGGTTCGACTATCGGCCGAACCCTCCTTTCCAGCACCTTGGAGTAGACTTTACCAGGAGGCTGAGAAGTGTGATACCCCTATAATTGGCACACACCCTCTGGTCCCCCCCTTTTTTAAAGAGGAACCACCACCCCAGTCTGCCACTCCTTTGGCACCGTCCCAGACTTCCACGCAATGTTGAAGAGGTGTCAACCAGGACAACCCCTCCACACCCAGAGCCTTGAGCATTTCTGGACGGATCTCATCAATCCCGGGGCTTTGCCACTGTGTAGTTGTTTGACTACATCAGTGACTTCCGCCTGGGAAATCGGCGACAATCCCCGTTATCCTCCAGCTCTGCCTCTAACATAGAGGGCGTATTAGTCGGATTCAGGAGTTCCTCAAAGTGCTCCCTCCACCGCCCCTATTACCTCCTCAGTGGAGGTCAACAGTGTCCCATCCTTACTGTACACAGCTTGGATGGTTCCCCGCCCCCCTGAGGTGGCGAACAGTTTTCCAGAAACACTTTGGTGCCGACCGAAAGTCCTTCTCCATGTCTTCTCCAAACTTCTCCCACACCCGCTGCTTTGCCTCTTTCACGGCAGAGGCTGCAGCCCTTCGGCCCCTTCGGTACCCTGCAACTGCCTCGGAGTCCTCCGAGATAACATATCCCGGAAGGACTCCTTCTTCAGTCGGACGGCTTCCCTGACCACTGGTGTCCACCACGGTGTTCGTGGGTTACCGCCCCTTGAGGCACCTAAGATCCTAAGACCACAGCTCCTCGCCGCAGCTTCAGCAATGGAAACTTTGAACATTGTCCACTCGGGTTCAATGCCCCAGCCTCCACAGGGATGCACGAAAAGCTCCGCCGGAGGTGTGAGTTGAAAGTCTGTCGGACAGGGGCCTCCTCCAGACGTTCCCAATTTACCCGCACTACACGTTTGGGCTTACCAGGTCTGTCCAGAGTCTTCCCCACCCCTGACCCAACTCACCACCAGATGGTGATCGGTTGACAGCTCTGCCCCTCTCTTCACCCGAGTGTCCAAAACATACGGCCTCAGATCAGATGAAACGATTATGAAATCGATCATTGACCTTCGGCCTAGGGGTGCTCTGGTACCAGGTACACTTATGAGCATCCCTATGTTCGAACATGGTGTTCGTTATAGACAATCCATGACTAGCACAGAAGTCCAACAACAAACAACCACTCTGGTTTAGATCAGGAGGCCGTTCCTCCCAATCACGCCTCTCAGGTGTCTCCATCATTGCCCACGTGTGCGTTGAAGTCCCCCAGCAGAACAATGGAGTCCCCCACTGGAGCCCCATGCAGGACTCCAGTCAAGGTCTCCAAGAAGGCCGAATACTCCGAACTCCTGTTTGGTGCATATGCACAAACAACAGTCAGAGTTTTCCCCACAACCCGCAGGCGTGGGGAGGCGACCCTCTCGTCCACACGGGTAAACTCCAACACAGCGGCGCCAGCCGGGGCTTGTGAGTATCCCCACACCCGCCCGGCGCCTCACACCCTGGGCAACTCCGGAGAAGAAAAGAGTCCAACCCCTATCCAGGAGTATGGTTCCAGAACCGAGACTGTGCGTGAGGTAAGCCCCACCAGATCTAACCGGTAGCGCTCCACCTCCCGCACCAGTTCCGGCTCCTTCCCCCACAGAGAGGTGACGTTCCACGTCCCCAGAGCCAGCGTCTGCCGCCCGGGTCTGGTCCGTCGAGGCCCCTGACCTTCACTGCCACCCATGTGGCATCGCACCCGACCCCAACGGTTCCTCCCACAGGTGGTGGGCCCATGGGCTGGAGAGATGGGAGCCACGTAGCTTGTTCGGGCTGTGCCCGGCGGGCTCCGTGGCAAACCCGCCACCAGGCGCTCGCCCGACGAGCCCGCCCGTCTGGGCCTGGCTCCAGGCGGGGGCCCCGGGCTTCCTCCGGGCAGGGTCACTCCATCTCTACCTTGCTTCAGTATTGGTAATTTGTTAATTAATTTGTTTATTATTATGATTTTGTTTATATTATTAATATATTTGGTGATATTCTTTAGTTTGTTTAGTTAATTGGGTTTTATGTATATGTTTAGTCTTTATTTATGGTTAGTTTAATAACTACAATATTTTATGTAGTCACCTGAGGGCAGTAGTGGGCACAGGTAAAGGTAAATATAGGTAGGAAGTAGAATGTGGATTGCAGGCACCTGGGCGATGAGCACATGGTTTTTTACCAGCGCGAGAGATGCTGTAGGCTGCTACGGTTTGCTCAGTTGGATTAAATAATCCAGCCATAACCTCTGAATCCAGTCTTGAATTTGATTTAGATTTTTTGCCTGCGTACATCACCTGCCCATGGTGCTAGAAGTTGTCGTTTAAAGTTGACTTAAGTTTAGTTTTCTTTTGTTTGTTGACAAACGGCCACTACACTCATATTATTAATGATTGAGTTTATTGTTATGCACCAAAAAATGGGGGCAAATTCCTTGTATGTAAAAACTTATTTGACAATAAACCTGATTCTGAGTAAAGACCAGCAAATATTTCCTATATATATATAAAAATATATAAAAATTGATCTGTTTCATCCTGAAAAGTCCGCTTTTTCAAAAACCAACATGCCTCAGTTCAAAATTTTGTTTCAAAACAAAACTCCTCATCTCTCGTCATGATTCGACATGGGATGATTTACGACCACTATACTTAATTGACATTGAGAAAACAATGATCAAAATGTATTCAAGGGATGATATAGCATGGTTTATCTTTCTAATACTGTATGTGTATTTTTTATTTTTTTTTCCCCCCAAGATCATGATTGGGATGATTATCTATTTTTATCAAAAGCCTGAAACTCTGCAATGTCAATATGAAATTTCAATCATGTTGATTAATTCAACCTTATTTTTATATATATATATATATATATATATATATATATATATATTATATATATATATATATATATATATATATATATATTTATGACATTATTCTCCCCAAAACGTCAAACGCCAGTATGGAATGGATTAATCTGCGTTATTTTTTTTAACACGTTATTTTTTCTCAGATTAATTAATCGAAATTAACGCATTATTTTCACAGCCCTAACACGAATATATAATGTATACAAAAGTCTGTATGAAAACTATATATATTTGTTCACGCTTAAAAGCGTCAGCTGCTAGCTGCTATCAACCTCGTCTTTCCTGCCACCACAGCATCACTATTTTATGAATGAAACGGAGAACAAACACGCTGAAGGGCGCCTTTTTTCGTCGCATCAGACGCAGACACCCACTGTCCAAACTAGGGCTGTCCTCGACTAAAGAACTTCTTAGTCGACTAACACTTACACGATTTTGTCGACTAATCGATTAGTTGATTTAACTGACAGAGCTGTGCGCTTTGAGAGGAGGTTAAGACTAGAAAAGCACAATATAAATGAAGTTAATTAACCATCTGTTTCTCCACAATTAATCCTGCAAAAGCACCACTTTACATCTTGTGTTTACCATAAATGTGCTCAGAAGTTTCTTGGAAATAAGTAATTAAGCATGAATAGGCATAAAAAATGACTAATCGACTAAAGAAATCTTAGTCGACTAAGACCAAAACGACCGATTAGTCGACTAATCGACTAAGAGGTGGCAGCCCTAGTCCAAACATCCTTATTTTTACTAGTTCAGATTTCAGCTTTTCTTAAACACGAGTAGGGGGGGCGCCAAGGAAAAAAGGTTGGGAACCACTGGTCTAGACCTACTCTATCTGTAAAGTGTCTTGAGATAACTCTTGTTATGAATTGATACTATAAATAAAATACAATTGAATTGCTGCTCTGACCATTCTGCTGCGTTGATGTGAATGGAAATGGCCTTTCTATCCATTTTATTTCTATAACAAATGCTGTGTGGACTAGCCAGACCTTCCTCCGCAGCGCTGGGGAGGAAGTTTCTGGCAATGGGAGACCACATCGTACCTGGAAGGTGAATTGCTCGTTGAAGACGGGGTTCAGCGTGCTTTTGAACACTTTGGTCTCAAAGGTTTTGGATTTGTCGGGGCCGATGTAGACTTTGACGTACGGGTCCGAGGTCCCTCCGAGGTCCATGGCCTTCAGGTTGTTGGCTTGTTTGATCCCGACCGTTAGCTGTGAAGACAGACAGGAAACAGACAAGGTGCGTTGAGTGAATAGTTATAATAACTATGCAAAACACACCACACGTACCTTTTACATTTGTTGAAGTTGTAAACTTTAGGGGAACTATTTCCCCTCTTTCTTTCAGGTTTTGACGAGAAAGAATAACGAGTGGAGTAAAAATAACGATATCTGTGGTTCTGCTGCATCGATTTTAATATTTTTTGTCATGATTCTGACAGTGTTGAAGGAGGGAAATGATCAACCAGTGGAGTATTTATATCCAACCAGTCCTACCAAAACATACGAAGATTTCGGTTGTGACCCTTCTGTCCTCATATCTAAACCAGAGAAGGTAACGGTCTGGGTTTTAAACACGTCGTTAACGTTGTAAAAACTGTTGAAGTTCGGCTAGGTTTAGACACCAAAACTACTTAGTTAAGATGGTGGTATGGGTTTAAATCAGATGTTACTGCACTTACAGTTACGCACAACGTGACACACAACCGTAAAGAAAAAAACCTCTAAGTTTAATTTAATTTTCAAACAGGACTCAAACCCCTGTCTCCTGGGTTAAAGTCCCGTGCTCGTTTGCCTCATTATACGAAGACATTTGGCTCTTATACTACCTCATCTTAGTTCCTGCTTTGCTCCCGTCTGAACTGTTGTTCAGGCTAGTTTTTGGGTAGCCTATGTCTTTTATTTATTGATAATTGTATCTGTTGTATTTTATTTTATTGACTATTTTTACCATGTTTTTATTGTCTATGCATATTGTAAAGCACTTTGTGACCTTGTCTGTGAAAAAGAGAAGCCCTGGACTGCAGACCCGCAGACCTCAATGTGGGCGGAGTTAAACGTTTAACTCTGCTGTCACTCTTCGATGTGAGTCGAGTGCAGATGTGAATTGCGCATGGTTTTGAGCTAACGTTAGCAATCAAACATTATATTTAGGGCACTAGCTAGCTAAAACGTTTTGAAATGACTGCTAGCTAAGATGCTAACGGCGTTTTGAGCTAATGTTAGTAATCAAGTAGCCTCCTAGATGCTAACGGCGTTTTGAGCTAACGTTAGCAATCAAGTAGTCTACGAAATGACTGCTAGCTACAAGTTAGCAATCAAACACAACAAAGGCTGTCACTTGCATTTTGAGCTAACGTTAGCAATCAAACAATCATGGATGGCTAAAACGTTTTAGTTAATTTATCTAACAGCTAATTCAGCTAACCGCTAGCTGACAGCTAGATTCAGTCTAAAATAACGTTAAGTCAAACTTAATGGGAAAAGAAGACTTTACAGTAATAACAATAAAGACAAGTATTGAGTGATTGTATTTCAAATGAGCACAAGTAAAGTAGAGCTGACGTAACTAACAGCTGTTATATATGTTAACGGTTATTTTCAAGTTTTGCATTGAGGGTCTTTTAAAGTTATTACATGCTGTCTCAGCTAGCGGTTAGCTAGCTGTTACCTAAACTAACGTTAGCTTGCCTGTGGAGGCTACCCGCTACAATGTTTGAAAGTGGGCGGGGTTAAATGTTTAACTCCGCCCACATAGAGGTCCGCGGGTCTGCAGTCAGGTGTATATGGTGAAAAGCGCTCTATAAATACATTTTACTTACGTACTACTATGGCCACTAGAGGGCGCCGCCACGAGAACCCTAAATACGAGACATATTGGCTGCTTGAACAAACGGCCTATGTGGCCGTTTTTAAGGGGAAGGACAAGCTCGTTTGATCACCTCTGACTGAGCAGCGTTGTAGTCCAGAGAGTAGAGCAGCTTTCCTCTCTGCCGTTTGGCCGAGCCGTAGTCCACGTCCGCCACATCCGGCTGAACCTGTCGGGGCACAGCAAACATGTCAGCTCACGTAGAGAAATGGAGAAGAAAACACTGCGGCAGGGACACTCGGGACAAAGTAACGCTACAAATAAATACAATAAAGTTGTATCGTATCGTATCGAAACAAACCACAGCACACGTTATTGGAGTTACTGAGTAGTTACTGGCATAGGCGCCGATTTATGTTTCCCTCCGTGGGTGCTCACAGGCTGTGATGTAGGGCTGTCCTCGACTAAAGAAATTCTTAGTCGACTAACACTTATAGGATTTTGTCGACTAATCGATTAGTTGATTTAATTGACAGAGCTGTGCGCTTCGAGAGGTGGTTAAGACTAGAAAAGCACAATATAAATATAGTTAATTAACCATCTGTAAAACTGAGTTTCTCCACAATTAATCCTGCAAAAGCACCGCTTTAAATCTTGTGTTTACCATAAATGTGCTCAGAAGTTTCTTGGAAATGAGTAATTAAGCATGAATAAGCATAAAAAATGACTAATCGACTAAAGAAATCTTAGTCGACTAAGACCAAAACGACCGATTAGTCGACTAATCGACTAGGAGGTGGCAGCCCTAGTGTGATGGAAGTTTTCCTTGAAGCAGCAGGGTTTAGTGATATTCATGATAAAATCAAAACGAACGACTGTTTGAGAATTAAACCAAAGTTTGGTCTTTGAGTATTTATTTACATTTGCAAATGGAGAAATACAGTTTGAAAGGTACACGCAGCACAACAGAAAATGTCTTTCTAACCTAAATAAAAAAAATAAAGCTGCCTTGCCTAAAGTCTAAACAACAAAACATCATATAGTGAAAACTCCGTTAATAAACCTCTCTAAATTTATCTTTTAGCATGGCCATAGTTGAAAAGAGACATCATTAACAGTCACACCATTCTTTCATCTTCCCCTCTGCTCCTGCTCTTTTCATTCAGGCTAAACATCAGTTTATCTCAGGAGGCAGAAGGAGACACGGTTCAGACACTTCTATGGCTTTCTTCACTTTATCTGCTAAAAGGTAAAACAAAATGAGAAGCTGGAGTTCTTTAAAAATAAAACTACTAGGCTGAAAGTTCATGGTTGCAGCTATTTCACGTTGAGCCTTTTGAATCTACACATGAACAACATTTATAATCTTGTAGAGTTATAAAACAATTATTAAGACAATAATGTTTAAAATAAAATTTGCCATCACAGGCTGCACGCCCTTTTAAAAAAAAAGTAGCCAAAAAATGTTTGCATTTCAGATCCTTAGGAATTGGACAGCGGCCGAACACGAACACACACGCCTATTAACTCGATAATAAAGCTGTAAAGTAGGCTTTTATCTTTCAACTCAGCACCACTTCTCACAAATACAGATAGGATTGGAGATTAATTTTTTTTTTAATAACAAATCTGTCCATTTTAGTCTCACTCTGATTACCTAATGCACATGCACGCACTGCATAGTGGAGGGATGGAGGGGGGGGTCACTGAAGAGACGCTGTGATAGGTGGATAGGATATGGAGCAGGGGACTGACAGCGACATAACCAATCACACTATGACAGACCTTCCACTTAGCACCAACTGCAATGTTTAATTTGAAATGAATGGAGCCTACTGGTAGTCTGGCACACGTGGATAATCAGTATTTTATCGGCGCCTGTCGTTACTGGGCCCCTCAAACAATCAGTTAAACGACACCATGATTGTTTTCACGTTGTCATTAGTCACCGACTAACTAACTATAGTCAATAGGCGATTATGTAGTTAGTGGTTAGTTAGTAGCAGTGATTCTCAAACTTCTTTCAATAATTTTCCCCCTTTTGAATTGTGTTTCAAGCCAAGTACCCCCCTGACCAGCGGCCGGCAATCATTTTCAGTAAAAAAAAAAAAAAAAAAAAAAAAAGTTTATATTAGTGCTGTCAGTTAAACACGTTATTAATAGCATTAACGCAAAGCCATTTTAACGGCAGCAATTTTTTTTATCGCGAGATTAACGTTCTTTTTGGCCGTGCAAAATTTGTAGTTTTTTTTCACATGCTGTTGCAACAACTAGTAACGTTAGAAAAACTACAACTACCACACCGGATCTAGCTAGACCGGAAACTAAACAACAGGCACGCCGCACACACTGGTTTGGGCTCGCGAGCCGGCCAATAGAGTATTTTAGTTTATTAAGGATCCCCATTAGCCGACGCCTTGACAACCAGCTAGTCTTCCTGGGGTCCAACACTGCATTTAATCAAACTATATTAAAACATTTCATAGCAGCAGAAAAAATAAAAAATAAAAGTAGCAGGCTAACGTTACGTTTCGAGTGGATGGCGAGCGGCGAGACGCCGAAATGGACACTAATAAGATTCTGAATGGAAAGTTTACTTTAAAAAAGTTGCCAAATGGTTCCATTGACAATGTACAATATTTCTCTCTGAAATGTAGTGGAGTAGAAGTAGAAAGTTAACCTGACTCCGCCAGACGGATTGCTTCGCATTTTCTCGGCATATCCATCTGGGAACTTTCCGTTGGAGAACTTTTGGGAAAGGGCGGAAATCCTGGTTAGCTGATTGGATGAACCATCTGTCTATCACCTATGTTGGTGATAGACGGGCCAAATCAACCAATCAGATCCACGAAGCGTATGGAAATACAACCACAAGCCCGCCCCTGCTGCTGCAGGCAAAGCATAGCTCGTTAGCTCAGCAAGCTAGCAACATGTCGGTAAAGGAGATTTGCCGTTTGTGTAACGAGAATTTAGGAATAAAAGGCCCCATTTCAGGTTCCCGGTCCATATTCCAAAAGAAGGATCCAAGAGGAAAAAAGCATTAGCGAGCGGCTACCGCTGTCTGAAAATACTGGTTAGCTGATTGGATAAACCATCTGTCTATCACCACCTAACCCACCTCAAAACCAACGCTGATTGGTCGGTCGTTTGGCTAACGGCTCCATATTTTCTCTGCCTCAAGATGCCAGACTGATCTGGGAGTGTTAAACTGGAGCTCACCAGATCAGGACGGTCTCACGAGGCTAGAAGAAAGTGTCATGAAAAGAAAAATTGTAATAAAGTACAAGTACCTCAACATTTGGACTAAAAAATCGGCCGTTAGACAGTCCGGCGAGGTCGGTGACTCGAGTCTGTTCGGTGTGTCCCGTGCCGTCATCGGTCTGAGGGGGGCTGTCTGCGTTCATTTTGGCCGACCTGACATGCTCAGTCGCCGACAGGGCAGTCGGGACTCACCCGGAAATGGGGAGCAGAATAAGGTGACTAGAGTCTCTCAAAATCTGATGAAAATCTTTTAAACTGAAGACAGATTCAGCAGCTGCATCACGGCCTATTTCTCTTTTAAAATGTCCTCAGAAACACGTTTCGGTGAACTATTTTGGTCCAATATGAGATCGTATTCTGAACGAGCCGCCACGAAAGTCTGGCTTTGAATTTCCGGAGAAAACAAACCCACGTGACGCGTTCGTCCAATCAGCTGCCGGTTTTCATTTCTTGGGCAACAATACAGAGCAGCACCGCCTGCTGTTATGGAGACGTATTACGTTTCTCGTCTAGTCTTCTTGGTCTGTTCTGTGGCACTTTCTGGACCAACTCGGGGAGACTGATCATTTCGACTGGCTTTTTCGGTCAACTGTTGGCTGTCGGCCCTGTGTGTCCACACCTTTAAGTACAGTACTGGAGTAGATGTACTTAGTTACATTCAGCCCGGTCTCACGGCAGTTCGTGTAAATGTGACGTTATTGTAATCTATTGATACGTGTTCACAGAGACGTTTTTGTCGGTTCTTACGTGGCGGACAACACGAAAATGTAAAGTAATGTATTTCAATGGGAAGCATATTTTGTGGCCACAGAACGAAAATGGTAGGGAGTGACATTTACACGTACAGTACAGGCCAAAAGTTTGGACACACCTTCTCATTCAATGCGTTTCCTTTTTATTTTCATGACTATTTACATTGTAGATTCTCACTGAAGGCATCAAAACTATGAATGAACACATATGGAATTATGTACTTAACAAAAAAGTGTGAAATAACTGAAAACATGTCTTATATTTTAGATTCTTCAAAGTAGCCACCCTTTGCTTTTTTTGATAACTCTGCAAACCCTTGGTGTTCTCTCAATGAGCTTCATGAGGTAGTCACCTGAAATGGTTTTACCTTCACAGGTGTGCTTTGTCAGGGTTCATTAGTGGAATTATTTCCCTTATTAATAAAAAAGCAAAGGGTGGCTACTTTGAAGAATCTAAAATATAAGACATGTTTTCAGTTATTTCACACTTTTTTGTTAAGTACATAATTCCATATGTGTTCATTCATAGTTTTGATGCCTTCAGTGAGAATCTACAATGTAAATAGTCATG
>NC_041338.1:35715695-35718195 GCF_004354835.1 Perca flavescens
TATCTACAGCTAGGGGAGACCCCACTTATCTACAGCTAGAGGAGACCCCACCTATCTACAGCTAGGGGAGACCACACCTATCTACAGCTAGAGGAGACCCCACCTATCTACAGCTAGGGGAGACCCCACCTATCTACAGCTAGGGGAGACCACACCTATCTACAGCTAACCCCACCTATCTCCAGCTAGGGGAGACCCCACCTGTCTACAGCTAGGGGAGACCCCACCTGTCTACAGCTAGAGGAGACCCCACCTATCTACAGCTAGAGGAGACCCCACCTGTCTACAGCTAGGGGAGACCCCACCTGTCTACAGCTAGAGGAGACCACACCTGTCTACAGCTAGGGGAGACCCCACCTATCTACAGCTAGGGGAGACCCCACTTATCTACAGCTAGAGGAGACCCCACCTATCTACAGCTAGGGGAGACCCCACCTATCTACAGCTAGAGGAGACCCCACCTATCTACAGCTAGGGGAGATCCCACCTATCTACAGCTAGAGGCGACCCCACCTATCTACAGCTAGGGGAGACCCCACCTATCTACAGCTAGAGGAGACCCTACCTATCTACAGCTAGGGGAGACCCCACCTATCTACAGCTAGAGGAGACCCCACCTATCTACAGCTAGGGGAGACCCCACTTATCTACAGCTAGAGGAGACCCCACCTATCTACAGCTAGGGGAGACCACACCTATCTACAGCTAGAGGAGACCCCACCTATCTACAGCTAGGGAGACCCCACCTATCTACAGCTAGGGGAGACCACACCTATCTACAGCTAACCCCACCTATCTCCAGCTAGGGGAGACCCCACCTGTCTACAGCTAGGGGAGACCCCACCTGTCTACAGCTAGAGGAGACCCCACCTATCTACAGCTAGAGGAGACCCCACCTGTCTACAGCTAGGGGAGACCCCACCTGTCTACAGCTAGAGGAGACCACACCTGTCTACAGCTAGGGGAGACCCCACCTATCTACAGCTAGGGGAGACCCCACTTATCTACAGCTAGAGGAGACCCCACCTATCTACAGCTAGGGGAGACCCCACCTATCTACAGCTAGAGGAGACCCCACCTATCTACAGCTAGGGGAGATCCCACCTATCTACAGCTAGAGGAGACCCCACCTATCTACAGCTAGGGGAGACCCCACCTATCTACAGCTAGAGGAGACCCTACCTATCTACAGCTAGGGGAGACCCCACCTATCTACAGCTAGAGGAGACTGTGATAAGCCATATATCAACAAACGGTGGCATATCCTTTATCTTTATGTAAAACCTTTCCTTTAACCCTTGCGTTATCTTCCAAAAT
Organism: Perca flavescens; assembly: GCF_004354835.1. NCBI lineage: Eukaryota > Metazoa > Chordata > Actinopteri > Perciformes > Percidae > Perca > Perca flavescens. The sequence continues at coordinate 35,717,013 of NC_041338.1, forward strand.
TGAAAATTTACAGTGCCGTTTGCCGTTTGTTTCAAGATGCTTTTGAGACCTTTTTTTTTTAAAACCTCTTTGTCATGCAACACTACCACAATTTCTACACTTATTCTTGGAATTTATGGTCAACAAACCTCATTTATATGAAATTATCCCTAATTTTTGAGTTAAAAAAAAAGCTGAAATTATAAATTATTTTGACTAATAGTTAAGATCAGAAGATGTTGAGTGGATAATCACAGACTGGTTTGGGAAAACAGTCATGACCAGTCGAACAACAAACGTCGTAACATAGCTCAAACACAGCGTTCGTTGTCCCAAGATGGCGCCCGCCTGTATACGCGAACGCTACTGTCTTTCTAAACTATCTTTTTAATAAACCGTCTGTACGCTTAGAAAGTTCTCAATGCTTCTGTTTACATGTAGGGACCCTCATTATGCTAGCCTGGAAGTGTGGTGCTATTTTGAGCCTTGTTAGTGGTGTAGAAATAGCGATTTACCCTCTGCCCCGAAAGCTAGCGTTAGCAGCTAACCACTGGTTTTGCGGTAGCTTGTATCAAGCTAGAGACACATTTGATTAGCATTAAAACAGATCCCAGAGAACATATGTTATTAACCCCTAGGTTCATTTTGCACCGGAATTGTCCTTTAATTAAGTAGTTTTGGTCCCTAAACCTAATCTTTTAACCGTGTACACACAGTCAGAGGTAATCTAGTCGTTGAGTCACAGAGTTACGCTGACAGTCAACAGCAAAAGGGTGCGACTGCAATGAAAAGAAATAGACAAGCGAGGAAACCTAGAGAAAGATAAAGTCCCAGCAGCCGTACCGCACCACCAGAGTCTTCTCTGAGGTTCCTTAACAACGATGACGTACGAAATCAAACAAACATCGGAGCCGTCACACTCTGCCGACACGACTCCACCAAGAACAAACAGCAGTCGCACATTAACCCTCAGTCTGATTCACGCTCTGATAACAACAACAAAGCCTCAACGCTAGCCTGAAGACATACCTCTACTGCAGTAATACTTCTACTCAAGGGCCTCCAAATTATGGTTACATTTTTTTAAGTTTATTTCAAAAAGTCTTAAAATGAACCAACATATTACTAGCAAATATAAATGCCCACTGATGATAGGCTTACTGGCCTGTAGGTAAGGTAGTCACTGAGGTGACCATCTACAAAT
>NC_041338.1:35728619-35733619 GCF_004354835.1 Perca flavescens
GAACTATCTGCTTCTGCCGGGAATTCTGAGTCCCAAAGGAGGCAAATATGTCAAATTCTGCACGGCAGGGTCTCATAAATAAAGCATAAAAACAGTTTTTGATGCAACAATTTGCGGGAGAAATCCCGTTATTTAGCCCATGCGAAGAAGAAAAACACAGACCCATCCATCCATCCATCTTCGTCCGCTTATCCGGTGTCGGGTCGCGGGGGGAGCAGCTCCAGCAGGGGACCCCAAACTTCCCTTTCCCGAGCAACATTAACCAGCTCCGACTGGGGATCCCGAGGTTCCCCCAGGCCAGGTTGGAGATATAATCCCTCCACCTAGTCCTGGGTCTTCCCGAGGCCTCCTCCCAGCTGGACGTGCCTGGAACACCTCCCTAGGGGGCGCCCAGGGGCATCCTTACCAGATGCCCGAACCACCTCAACTGGCTCCTTTCGACGCAAAGGAGCAGCGGCTCTACTCCGAGCTCCTCACGGATGACTGAGCTTCTCACCCTATCTCTAAGGGAGACGCCAGCCACCCTCCTGAGGAAACCCATTTCAGCCGCTTGTACCCTGGATCTCGTTCTTTCGGTCATGACCCAGCCTTCATGACCATAGGTGAGGGTAGGAACGAAACTGACCGGTAGATCGAGAGCTTTGCCTTCTGGCTCAGCTCTCTTTTCGTCAACGGTGCGATAGATTGAATGCAATACCGCACCCGCTGCGCCCGATTCTCCGACCAATCTCCCGCTCCATTGTCCCCTCACTCGCGAACACAACCCCAAGGTACTTGAACTCCTTCACTTGGGGTAAGGACTCATTCCCTACCTGGAGAAGGCATTCCATCGGTTTCCTGCTGAGAACCATGGCCTCAGATTTAGAGGTGCTGATCCTCATCCCAACCGCTTCACACTCGGTTGCGAACCGATCCAGTGAGTGCTGAAGGTCGCAGGCCGATGATGCCATCAGGACCACATCATCTGCAAAGAGCAGCGATGAGATCCCCAGCCCACCAAACTGCAACCCCTCCCCACCCCGACTCGCCTCGATATCCTGTCCATAAATACTACAAACAGGATTGGTGACAAAGCGCAGCCCTGGCGGAGGCCAACCCTCACCTGAAAAGAGTCCGACTTACTACCGAGAACCCGGACACAGCTCTCGCTTTGGTTGTACAGAGATTGGATGGCCCTGAGAAGAGACCCCCTCACCCCATACTCCCCGCAGCACCTCCCACAGTATCTCCCGGGGACCCGGTCATACGCCTTCTCCAAATCCACAAAACACATGTAGACCGGTTGGGATACTCCCAGGCTCCCTCAGGATCCTTGCGAGTGAAGAGCTGGTCCGTTGTTCCACGACCAGGACGGAATCCGCATTGTTCCTCCTCAACCCGAGGTTCGACTATCGGCCGAACCCTCCTTTCCAGCACCTTGGAGTAGACTTTACCAGGGAGGCTGAGAAGTGTGATACCCCTATAATTGGCACACACCCTCTGGTCCCCCTTTTTTAAAAAAAGGGGAACCACCACCCCAGTCTGCCACTCCTTTGGCACCGTCCCCAGACTTCCACGCAATGTTGAAAAGGCGTGTCAACCAGGACAGCCCCTCCACACCCAGAGCCTTGAGCATTTCTGGACGGATCTCATCAATCCCGGGGCTTTGCCACTGTGTAGTTGTTTGACTACATCAGTGACTTCCGCCTGGGAAATCGACGACAATCCCCCATTATCCTCCAGCTCTGCCTCTAACATAGAGGGCGATTAGTCGGATTCAGGAGTTCCTCAAAGTGCTCCTTCCACCGCCCTATTACCTCCTCAGTGGAGGTCAACAGTGTCCCATCCTTACTGTACACAGCTTGGATGGTTCCCCGCCCCCTCCTGAGGTGGCGAACAGTTTTCCAGAAGCACCTTGGTGCCGACCGAAAGTCCTTCTCCATGTCTTCTCCAAACTTCTCCCACACCCGCTGCTTTGCCTCTTTCACGGCAGAGGCTGCAGCCCTTCCAGGCCCTTCGGTACCCTGCAACTGCCTCCGAGTCCTCCGGGATAACATATCCCGGAAAGACTCCTTCTTCAGTCGGACGGCTTCCCTGACCACTGGTGTCCACCACGGTGTTCGTGGGTTACCGCCCCTTGAGGCACCTAAGACCCTAAGACCACAGCTCCTCGCTGCAGCTTCAGCAATGGAAACTTTGAACATTGTCCACTGGGTTCAATGCCCCCAGCCTCCACAGGGATGCACGAAAAGCTCCGCCCGGAGGTGTGAGTTGAAAGTCTGTTGGACAGGGGCCTCCTCCAGACGTTCCCAATTTACCCGCACTACACGTTTGGGCTTACCAGGTCTGTCCAGAGTCTTCCCCACCCTCTGACCCAACTCACCACCAGATGGTGATCGGTTGACAGCTCTGCCCCTCTCTTCACCCGAGTGTCCAAAACATACGGCCTCAGATCAGATGAAACGATTATGAAATCGATCATTGACCTTGACCCCAGGGTGCTCTGGTACCAGGTACACTTATGAGCATCCCTATGTTCGAACATGGTGTTCGTTATAGACAATCCATGACTAGCACAGAAGTCCAACAACAAACAACCACTCTGGTTTAGATCAGGGAGGCCGTTCCTCCCAATCACGCCTCCAGGTGTCTCCATCATTGCCCACGCGTTGAAGTCCCCCAGCAGAACAATGGAGTCCCCCACTGGAGCCCCATGCAGGACTCCAGTCAAGGTCTCCAAGAAGGCCGAATACTCCGAACTCCTGTTTGGTGCATATGCACAAACAACAGTCAGAGTTTTCCCCCACAACCCGCAGGCGTGGGGAGGCGACCCTCTCGTCCACCGGGTAACTCCAACACAGCGGGCGCTCAGCCGGGGCTTGTGAGTATCCCCACACCCGCCCGGCGCCTCACACCCTGGGCAACTCCGGAGAAGAAAAGAGTCCAACCCCTATCCAGGAGTACGGTTCCAGAACCAAGACTGTGCGTGAGGTAAGCCCCACCAGATCTAACCGGTGGCGCCCACCTCCCGCACCAGTTCCGGCTCCTTCCCCACAGAGAGGTGACGTTCCACGTCCCCAGAGCCAGCGTCTGCCGCCCGGGTCTGGTCCGTCGAGGCCCCTGACCTTCACTGCCACCCATGTGGCATCGCACCCGACCCCAACGGTTCCTCCCACAGGTGGTGGGCCCATGGGATGGAACACAGATGACAATTCAAAATATATCAAAAATATAACGTAATGTATGTTGTTGCGTGTTATCGGGGTGTTTTTAAGTGGGTTAATGGAAATCCTGGAGCTTTCTTAGTGGGTATACTGCGTATATCTGCGTATCACATAGACGGCCGAGCGGTTTTACTGGATCACACATTAGATTGTACAGGTGTACCTAATAAAGTGGCCGCTGAGTGTAGCTCTATTGCATAAGAACTACTTTTTACTTTTCTACAACACATTTTGATGGTAATACTTTTGTAGTTTTACTTGAGCAAGATTTTAAACGACTTTTACTGTTGACTTTTTTCTTATGCAGCAGTTACTGTAAAAATAAATGTTAGTTTTTCTCTATTTGTTTATTTTAATGTTTAATATGTAGGCTATTGTTTGTTTGTTCATGTGTAAACCTGTCTGTCACCAAGGTACTAAAACACTTTTCTGATTCAGATTCTGAGTAAAAGAAAGTCCCAAAAGCTACTGTAAATAAGTCAGTAAAAAGAAGAGTGACACACCGTCGTGTTAATCAGCTCATAACTGCATTTATTGGTTTGAATGGGGAGAAAACAGAGCCGGCCTCAGCCAATCACAGAGCAGCAATCGTAGCAGGAAACGACCAAGACGTCTTCTCCAAAACTGGATTTATATATCGGCCTTTAACCCTGGTTGTGATGTCTCCCCGTCGACAATCTTTGTTTTTCTGGGTCAAAACTCAAAATTAAAACCTAAAAGACTTCTTCTTTTCCCAATGTTCTTTGTCAATTTGACGTTTTTTTTTGTGCTGCTTTTGTTTGGCGTTTTTTTTTTTTTTTTTTTTTTTTTTTTTACCACGTATATATTTCAAGCTATTTCAGAAATTTCTGTCATGTTTTTCAATGTCTTTGTCAATTTTTTCTGCACCTTTAGCCGTTTTTTTGTCACTTTTTTCAACCATCTTCTTCAAATGCTATGAAACTGAATAAAACACCCAAATTCAATGAAAGTGGTGAACTGATCATTTATCTAACTTGTGAAGGGCGTTGTAGGGAACCATCCGCGTTGATTTATTTGGACAATTTGGTTGAAAAGAAACCCAAATTTCTGATTTAGAAACTCCTTGGAAATGGGACATATTTGACAACAGGAGGGTTAATGTTGAAAACTCAGCTCAACGGCGCCATCTAGTGGACAGAAAAAGAAATTCATTTTATTCTAGTACCAAAAAGGTTACATTACATGTGCAATTTAAACAGTTAAAGATCGATACTTAGCGCAATGTTGTCGTAGCAACTGTATGACAACATTACGATACTACGTGCGCGCGCACACACACACACACACACACACACACACACACACACACACACACACACACACACACACACACACACACACACACACACACACACACACACACACACACACACACACACACACACACACACACACACACAATGGAAATTGATTTCCGGCCCATAGTTAATGTTCAGTGTTACTCAACACGCATTGTTTGAATCCTGGAGCTCGACTGCGTTTTCCTTGAACAGATTTTAAGTATATTTTAAACGCAGTGTTTACATTGTTACACGTGTCAAACTCGAGGCCCAGGGGCCAAATCCGGCCCCCATATATTTTGATTTGGCCCACATATCAATTTAGGTTCTCAGTCCATATTTTTTTTGTTGCCTTTTCTGAAGTTTTTGTCATTTTTCCTGTGTCACATTTGTTTTATTTTTTTGACAATTTTATTGCATTTTTTTTTATTACGTTTTTGCTGCCTTTGTCGATGTTTACTGTCAGGACCCTCATACTCTGCTTCTGACTGGCTAG